>NC_081560.1:20907115-20958853 GCF_022355385.1 Mustela nigripes
CCTGTGGGTTAAGCCGCTGCCTTCGGCTCAGGTCATGATCTCAGGGTCTTGGGATCGAGTCCCGCATTGGGCTCTCTGCTCAGCAGGGAGCCTGCTTCCCTCTCTCTCTCTGCCTGCCTCTCCCATCTACTTGTGATTTCTCTCTGTCAAATAAATAAATAAAATCTTTAAAAAAAAAAAAAATAAATAAAAAAATAAAATTAACACATTTTAAAATTAACAAATTTTCATAATCAGTAGAAAAGGCAGATTTCGCAAAGATTTTATTTATTTATTTATTTGTTTATTTATATAGCAGGGGAAGGGGGAGAGGGAGAGAAAATCTCAAGTAGACGCCGTGCTGAGCAACAGAACCCAACACAGGGCTCAATCTCACAATCCTGAGATCATGACGTGAGCTGAAAACAAAAGCTGGACGCTCGACCAACTGAGCCACCCAGGTGCCTCAAAGAAGTGTTTTAAGAATGAATTACAGGGGAGGTGCCTGGGTGGCTCAGTGGGTTTAAAGCCTCTGCTCAGGTCCTGATCCCAGCCTCCAGGGATCCTCTCTCTCTATCTGCCTCTCTGCCTACTTGTGATCTCTGTCAAATAATAAATAAGGGCGCCTGGGTGGCTCAGTTGGTTAAGCAACTGCCTTCTGCTCAGGTCATGATCCTGGTCGGGATCGAGTCCCACATGTGCCTCCCAGCTCCATTGGGAGTCTGCTTTTCCCTTTGACCTTCTCCCCTCTCATGCTCTCTCTCACTGTCCCTCTCTCAAATAAATAAATAAAATCTTAAAAAAAAAAAAAAGAATGAATTACAGGGCACGTGGGTGGCTCAGTGAGTTAAGCCTATGCCTTTGGCTCAGGTCATGATCTCAGGGTCCTGGGATTGAGTCCCACATCGGGCACTATGCTTGGTGGGGAGCGTGCTTCCTCCTCTCTCTCTCTGCCTGCCTCTCTGCCTACTTGTGATCTCTCTCTGTCAAATAAATGAATAAAATCTTTAAAAAAAATTACAAAACACAAAATGAAGACAACCCTACATGAAAATACCATAATTAAAAGCTAAAGCTAAAAAGCTAGGATTTTTAAAAAATCACTTTGACATGAATGTTATAAAGCATGAAAGAAAATCTCACAAATTTAAACTATGATACAGTGGGACCACAAAAATTATTCATGTTAACAAATGACATGAGGGAGCTAACCAGTCATAATGTGAAAAGTGAGCAGATGGACCACTACATGCAAAGTCAAGGGGGCAAACAGTTGCAATATGTTGTGGTCTTGTGAATTTTGACATGCTTATTAAACAGCCTTCTGGAGATTCAACAGTTGGGTATCTGAAGCTAAAATTCAGGGAAATGCCAGAACCAAAAAACATGTATCTTTAGGGATACCAGTACAACATAGCTAAAATATTTAAAAAGTCATGACACTGATTGGGATGACCTAAGGAATGAAATGGAGCTAGTAAGCTCTTGGGGGGAGGGGGGTGTCTCAATCATTTTGGGGGTCTATATAAGAAAAGTTGAGAAAAGGAGACTAAAAAGGGACAAAGATGAAGAAAACAGAAACCCAGGAAGTATGTATGCCAAGTGAAAATACTTTAAGGAAAGAAGTGAAAGACCATGTAAAATGTTTCTGAGAAAACAGGGACTGGGGGGCTTTTCATTCTCATATGCCTAACTCCAAGGCTAAATGCTGCTACACACAAAATGCTTAATAAATATTTAATAATGATATAAACAAACAGGTAGCACTACAAAGAAAAAAATTAAAGTAGATACATCAAAGCATAAGATATATTACTTGTACTTATTACCTATACCTTAAAGCTTATACTAAACTGAAATAAAAATAAATGAGAAACTAGGCACCTGGCTGGCTCAGTCAGTAGAGCGTGCAACTTGATCTTGGGGTTGTGAGTTTAAGCCCTATGTTGATTAGAGAGATTACTTTAAAAAAGTATTTTTTAAATAAACAAATGAGAACTAAAATATAAACCAGAAAAAAAGTGAGGTTAGCCTGAGGGGATCTGGATAGATGGATGCTTGAAGATATTCCTGATAACCTCCAGTCCCAGCACTAGGTCAACTATTAGGTACCTCTCCTGAGCTCAGCAGGTGAAAGACACCAGAATCAGAAGTTTTAGAACCACGACAAAAGCTTGGCCATAGGAAAACCAAGAGATCCACAGACAGTTCTCTCCCATAAAAAAGGTATCAACAGCATGAGCATTTCTGGGACAATCTGCAAGTCTCCCTGGCCTACAAAGAGCTTTAGAAAGAGCTAACCTGGTAGACTTGGTTCCCTTTACCACTGAAGCTGAGACTGTACTTGCCCTCTTAGCTGAGGATATCCAGATACTGAGAGGATCTCCTGGTAACCCACAGAGAACCAACAACATAGAAAAAGATCTCCAGCCTACCCACTATCTGAGGTATGGCAAGTTTTACCCAAAGAGTACACAATATACAATAGTTTGTATAGGAGTATAAATGCACCAAAAAAGCCAAGAAAACATAAAAAAGAAGAGCGAGAAAAATCACGTTATCGGTTTTTATAAACCCTTCAAGTCCCTATAATTAAAAACAGTACGGAATGGCATAGGTACAGACCTAGCTCAGAGGGAAAAAAAAAAACCCTAGAAATTGAGCCCAGTATAGACTAGAACTTACTATTTGATTAAGGGGATATTTTATTTCAGTGGGAAATAATAGTTATTAGTTAAATGATGTTTATACAACTGAATTATCTGTTGGGAGAAAACAAGTTAACTCTTATATGAAATTAATCCCAGCTGGGGCGCTTGGGGGCTCGGTGGGTTAAGCCTCTGCCTTTGGCCCAGGCTCCTGGGATGGAGCCCCGAGTCGGGCTCTCTGCTCGGCAGGGAGCCTGCCCCCCCAACCCTGCCTGCCTCTCTGCCTACTTGTGGTCTCTCTCTCTCTCAAATAAATATATATATATATAACTTAAAAAATAAAAAAAAAGAAATTAATCCCAGTTAATAATTTAAATATACATATATATATATATATATATATATATATATATTAGGAAAAGTATTTAGGGGCTAATAGAGACAACCAAAAGTGTTGGAAAGATCTTTTTGCCAAGAAATACAGAAGATGTAAAAGATAGCTATTAGATTATAAAAAACTTTTGAATTATGTGAAACACCTTAAAGAAAAACCAGAAACAATAGAAAAAAATGCTTACAACTATTGTTTCACATTGAAAATAAGACAAATACAATGAAAAGTAAGCAGAATGCATGTTATTGAAATCATTAAGATAGCCAGTAAACAGTTACAAAAATTTCTCTAAATCCCTGTATTTTGTTTGCAGGGAAAAAAATTAAGAATAAGATTTTCACCCATCAAATTGGTTAAATTAGATCCCTACAATCAGGAAATCAGGTAGAAAAGATGGACATGGAAAGTCAATGTGCAGCATCTATTAGACTTTTAATGTACAGGGGCGCCTGGGTGGCTCAGTTGGTTGGGTGTCCAACTCCTGGTTTTCGCTCAGGTCATGCTCTTGGGGTTGTGAGACTGAACCCTAAATGAGCTCCATGCCTGATGCGGAGTCAGCTTGGGATCTCATTCTCCCTCTCCCTTAGCCCCTTCCCCCGCTCTCTTTCTCTCTCTCTCTCTCTCAGGGGGGGAAAAAAAAACCTTCTAAAAACCCACAAACTTTCAGGATGCCTGGGTGGCTCAATGGGTTAAAGCCTCTGCCTTCAGCTCAGGTCATGATCCCAGGGTCCTGGGATGGAGCCCCACATCGGGCTCTCTGCTCAGTGGGGAGCCTGCTTCCTGCCCCCCCCACCTGCCTCTCTGCCTCCTTGTGATCTCTAATAAATAAATGAAATCTTTAAAAAAAAAAATGAAAAACTTTAAAAACCCCACAAATTTTCAATGTACATATTCTTTTGTTTAGCACTCTCATGTCAGAATCCATCCCATAAAAATGAAATCATCAGGGGCGCCTGGGTGGCTCAGTGGGTTAAAGCCTCTGCCTTAGGCTTAGGTCATGATCTCAGGGTCCTGGGATGGAGCCCCACGTCGGGCTCTCTGCTCAGCAGGGAGCCTGCTTCTCTTCCTTTCTCTCTGCCTGCCTCTCTGCCTACTTGTGATCTCTGTCTGTCAAATGAATAAATATTTGTATTTATTTTTATATATTTTTAAAGATATTTATAAATATCTTTTTAAAAAAATGAAATCATCACTACATAAGGAAATACATAGAAAGACTAGTATATATAAGTCTGTTTAATGCATTTTTTATAGCGCTAGAGAAAAGATTAAATAAATTATAGAACATATAAACCATGGAACATCATACTGCTATTAAAGAATATTTCAGTTCTATGTCAGCTAACTTGGAGAAATTTCTGCAAGTTATTTCTGTAACATACAAAGAAGCACGTATGATTCTATTGTTATTTAAAAGACCTATTATTTATATCTCTATATATAATTTATAAGCACGTATAGTATGATCCAATTCATATCAAATAATATAAAGCAAGCACAAATATAATAACCCTAAGATGAAGCATAAGTATTTTTCAGGGATTTTACTAATTTTCTATTTGTCATATTGTTCAGATTTTTGTAATAAAATTATTTATATAAACAGTAAAAATAATTATCATAAAAATATTACAGTTGAGATGGTGACAAACATTCCTTATTTGTGGCAAACTGACTACATTAAGATCAGATGATCAAAATCAGGCTCAACTTTTCTTTCTTTTTAGAGACAAAGGAGATGCAGAAGCAAACAGTAAGAGCTTATTGGCTCTTAAAAAAATTTTTTTAAGATTTTATTTATTTATTTGACAGAGAGAGAGTGATCACAAGTAGGCAGAGAGGCAGGCAGAGAGAGAGGGGGAAGCAGGCTCCCCGCTGAGCAGAGAGCCTACTGTGGGGCTCGATCCCAGGACCCTGAGATCATGACCTGAGCTGAAGGCAGAGGCTTAACCAACTGAACCACCCAGGTGCCCCTGGCTCTTAAAATTTTTAAGAAAGAGATCATCTCCCAAAGCTTTAAGTTGATTGTAGATTGTTTCTAATTCTCCCTCCCAGATGTTCCTTTAAGGCAGATGAGAAACTAGTTCAGGGCAGTGACTATTAATTAATAAGAGCCCTTCACCTACAATAACAGAGCCACTATGGACGAATTCTATAAAACATGTTCTTTTTCACTATCTTTCCTGGTGTACTTTCCAAAGACCTTATAAAACCCATCACCACTACTGATATAATAATAGTCTTCCTTCTTCGAATTCTCAGGACTAAGCAAGAGACATTAACCTCTCAGAGTACACACGTCAGGCACAATACCAGTTCTCTATCTCTGGTTTCTAAAAGGGGAACTATCCCATCTACAGCCTCTGCTGAAAAGATAGTGATGTTTTACACCTGTGACTTTCCCTAACAACTATTAAAGACAGCTAATCTAGACTGGCTAGTGACCAATGATAGGAAATGGCGATGGGCCAGTAAGAAAAGTTTAAGACAAAAAAAAAAAGAAGTATAGGTAAACAGAACCACTGAAGCAGCAAAAAGATATACAGAGTAAGAATGAGAGGGAGAAGAGAAAGAATAACCTAGTTAGTAGTAAGATAAGAACGTAGCAGACATAAAAAAGAAATGACTCCAGGTAGCAACAACATGGCTTAAGTTCCAGTTACCAGGAGGCTCTGTTTCTGCCAACCAAAGAAATGCATGACCCAACACCCTTCTAGATATTTAATGACCAGTTTTCACATTCTGACTATTGTCCAAAAAAATAAACGACAAGCAAAGAAAAAAAGTTACAGAAGACCCAATTCAGTATAGAAACTATACGACTCAAATAATAAAATTAATCTACTAAGGGAAGGTACCCGCCATTCTAAAATATATTTAAAATATAAAATGCAAATAATAACTGAGAACTGGTCAAGAGGAGCTGTTAAGGAAGATAGGTTGAGGACTAAAATGATTTCCCATTTTGACCAGTTTTTCTAAAATGTGCATTTTAATTTTAAAATACACATTTTCATTCCTACCAATGCAGGATGAAAACAAAAGACAATAAAAATGAACCACATTGGGCGCCTGGGTGGCTCAGTGGGTTAAGCCGCTGCCTTCGGCTCAGGTCATGATCTCAGGGTCCTGGGATCGAGTCCCACATCGGGCTCTCTGCTCAGCAGGGAGCCTGCTTCCTCTTCTCTCTCTGCCTGCCTCTCTGCCTACTTGTGTTCTCTGTCAAATAAATAAATAAAATCTTTAAAAAAAAAATGAACCACATTAAGCTTCTTAGACACAGGATACAAAGACAAAGCTGTAACTGAATTCTTCACTTAGGACTATAGAAATTTACAGTGAAACACATGGACAAATGAAATATGAAATACAATGTTAGCTTTTCCAAGTTATGTCTCTATTTTGCCTATTTTTAAATGTACTAAATATATACTGCCAAATAACATCAGAAACAATCTATTAAAATTCATCATGAGAAGATAATTTACCAGACATTTTGAGTTCAAGTAAGCAAATTAAAAATCTTTTTTTGATTAAATATGCTCAAACCCTAAGCCTACTTGGCAATACCTTTTAAATCATTGCTCTTAAGAACACTTAAAATAAATATAAAAAGCAGCACTTGGGCAAAAAAATGGAACATTTAACATTTTTTTTCTGCTAATGGATGCTCAGGATACTTATCAGTAAGTCCAGTCGAATTTAAATTGAGTTTTAGATACTCAAAAGCTACTTCTAATTTTGATGTGAAAAGGTCAGTCAAGCAGAGTATTTAGGAATTCAAGTCTGGAATATTTTCCTTTTTGTAGTTAAAAAAACACCATACTAAAACCTGTGCCTCCTTTTGTTAAATGATGTGATAAAATGGAGCTAAAGATTAAAACTTTGACTAGGAATCACAAGATTATGGAGGTTGGCCACTAACTGGTTGGGTTAAACTTGTCACATAATCTCTCGGGGTTTTAATTCCTTCATCTTCAGTGCAAAGGGAAAGGTTAAATTCCTTGGTCTCAAGTTTCTTCTGGCTCTAATCAGAGCAGATGCATTGCACAATTCTAGAAACCACCACTCATGAGACCATGCTAACACTCTACAATCCTAAGAAAAGCCTTTTACATCCTTTATTCAAGGTATCATGCATAATCCTCTTCCTACATACCAGTAACAACACACAGCCCACTGATTGTAACAGAGCTTCCATTATGTGTGAACACTACTGGGGTACCACCATAATGGTATAAGAATGGGTACCTGGGGCCAAAAACATTAAGTTCTATTTTTTAATAAACAATAAATGGAGGTAGCATAAAACTTAAGAGACAAAAAATTATTCAATAAAAAAGTAATTCAAATGCAAAAATAGAAATCAACTAAAATCAATTTTGAATATCCACAGCTATAGAGCTAAAGAGCATACAATAAAAATTATAGCTTCTCCAAAAACCACTTATATCTGTACATACTGTAGAGGTTTTACCCCTTCCCAAATACTTCCCAGTTTTCACACAGAACCATAGTAGAGAGGGGGCCTGCTATAAACTGAAGTTACTTAATTCAACAAACATTTACTGAGTTCTATATGCCAAACATATGCTAGGAATACAGTGACGTAAGATAAGACAGGATCCCCAATTGTGATGCTAATGTTCAAATAAGAAGCACCTGAGGGGCGCCTGGGTGGCTCAGTGGGTTAAGCTGCTGCCTTCGGCTCAGGTCATGATCTCGGGATCCTGGGATCGAGTCCCGTATCGGGCTCTCTGCTCAGCAGGGAGCCTGCTTCCCTTCCTCTCTCTCTGCCTGCCTCTCCGTCTACTTGTGATTTCTCTCTGTCAAGTAAATAAATAAAATCTTTAAAAAAAAAAAAGAAGTGCCTGAAAATAAACAGAGTTGTAAACAAGATGATTATAAACTATAAAAAGCATTATAAAAAAAACAAACAAGGAACTGACATAGAGCAGGGGAGTTCTTTAACTTGGGGTGGTTAAAAAAAAAAAAAACTCTGAAAAAGTGCTAACTATTCTAATTTAAAGGTCTACGCACCTCATGTGCACTTGCTCCCTCTTGCCCTCTCTTCTCTCAAAAATAAATAAGCAAATTTTTCAAAAAAAAAAAAAAAAAAAAAAAAAGAGGAACCAACAAGTTTAAAATTCTAGCAAGAGAAAATAATCTGACCAAAGAAATCTGAGAACTGGATGAAGTCAGATAATGTTCTCATAGGCTCCAAGATGAGATAAATGCAAAAAAAAAAAAAAAAAAGGCAGGCAATCTGTAAGGGGCTGAAAAACATTAAAAAAAAAATGGTGATTCTAGATTATAAGAGGATTTCAGAACTATCCCACAAACATTCTCTCACTTCTAGAAGAACAGAGACCGACTCTGAAATGAAACTACAGAGAAGAGAGAACTAATTAATAAGCAAAGCATAAAAATTGTCAACCCCAGGAGAAAGAAGATTCAGATTCTTCGTGGGCAGAGATCTAAGTCACATAGACCTCAAAAGTACAACAGAAAATACATTTAAAGGTGACTCTTCAAGAATTCATAGTTTCCAGGCTCTTGGAAAACACAGTTATAAAGGCAAAAAGTTCCAAAGCCCAAATTTCTTTAAATAGTTCACAAAGCTCAAAAACCACATCCCTTCTGCCTATAGACGTTCTTCCTTCTAAAACTACCAGAAAACCAAACCTGTTTAAACACTAGGAATTAAAATAAAAGCCTACAATAATATATTTTAGGAAAAATATCAAATGCGAAACAAATAATACTCTAACAGATAATAAAAATGTGAGAAAAATGTAACCACAAAAAAGATAAACATGACTATTATTTCAACATAACCTAACAGAAATTTTAAAAATAGTTGAAGTTTAATAAGGAACAATAAGTAAAAATTACAACAGCTCAGAAATATTATGACTAGAAAATAGGAAGCACTATTATGACTTTCCAATGAAAACCCAAAATCAGAAGAAAGAAATGATAAAGATTAGAGGAGGAACAAACAAAACAAACCAAAAGAAAAAACAACAACAATAAAAAAGGTCAATGAAACTAGGAGCTGGTTCTTTGAAAAAGTCAACAAAATTTATAAACCTTTAGCCAGACTCATCAGACAAAAAGAGGACACAAATAAAATCAGAAATAAAAGAGGAAAAATAACTGACACATGAGAAATACAAAGGACTGTAAGAGAGCATTATGAAAATTATATGCTAACAAACTGGACAACCCAGAAGAAATAGATAAATTCTTACAAACGTATAATCTCATGAACAAATTATCAGCAATGAAATTGAATCAGTAATCAAAAAATTCCCAATAGGGCACCTGGGTGGCACAGTCAGTTGAGCAGCCAACTCTTGATTTTGGCTCCAGTCATGATCTCAGGGTTGTGAGACTGAGCCCTGGGTGGGTGCATAGGGTTCTGAGCTCATCACTGTGTGTCCTTGTCACTCTCCCTCCTCCTCTGTCCCTTCCCAGATCTCCACAGCTCAGGCCAGCACTTTCTCTCCCTCCCTCTCAAATAAATAAATAAAGTCTTAAAAATACACCCACACAATAAAATAGACTCCCTCTCCCCTCCCCGCTTAAAAAAAAAAAAAAAAAAGCCTAATAAAGAAAAAACAGATTAGAAAGTGAGTAAACATAATGAAACAGATACAAAAGGAAGGAACAGTAAGTAGGTGATTCAATCAGTATATAATTGGAACCAGACAGGTATTTCAAACTGTGCTGCAAGCAAATCTTCCTAAAATAAGACCTGAATCTACACACTGAAAGAAAGCGCTATATTAGGGAAATTCAACCCAGTATATTTCTAATACAAATTACTAGACTTAAAATTTTTTTTTCTTAAGTTATTTACACATCCAGGTAAAAAGACCAAGTTACTTAAAAGAAAAAGAAGACTGTAGTATTGGGGCACCTGGATGACTCAGTTGGATAAGCATCTGATTTCAGCTTGGGTCGTGCATGATCTCGGGGTCCTGGGATGGAGGCCAACACCCAGGCTCCCCACTCAGCAAAGAGTCTGCTTCTCCCTCTCCCTCTGCTCCTCCCTCTGCTGGTGCGCTCGTGCAGAATAAAATTATACTGTCAAGAAACTTCACAACAGCTGTTTTATACTCAGATAAAATGAAACAAAAATTTTAAGACATCAAAGCACAAATGTGTGTTGTAACTAGAACTGTCCTTTAAGTTTAAAGGCACAGATTAGCTAACATGTAAAAAAGTTCCTTGAATCCTTCCTAAGAAACCTACTAAAGATCAAACTAGATGTATCCAAGAGATAACTCGAAAATCTTCAGGATAGACTGGTCATTTGAACTAAAGACACTTTACTATACAACTAAAATCAACCGGGAAGAGAAGACTGACATAACAGTATGTAAAAATGTTCTCTAACAAAGTAAAAAGGATAGCTCTGTCCAAAAATGGGAGAAAAATAAAAAAGATCATCACTTAAAATTAGATGCTGGGAGAGAGAGAAGAGGAGGTCCCCAGCTAAACTTCCTCAAGGAGTTTTAAGAAAATTATATTAGAGGCACCTGGGTGGCTCAGTTGGTTAAGCAGTTAGGCATCTGACTTCAGCTCAGGTCCTGATCTCAGGGTCCTAGGATCAAGCCCCATGCCAGGTTCCTCACTTAGCAAGGAGTCTGCTTCTCCCCCTCTGTTTCCCTGTGTCCCTCCACCTGCTCAACCTCTCTCCTCAAATAAATAAAATCTTAAAACAACAACAACAACCAAGAAACAGAACAAGAATGATACATTAAAGAGACTGAATTGAAGGGAACAAAAAAACAACAAAAACAAGAACAAAAACAAAACAATAAAAAAGCACAACCATCCTAAATGCCAAATCAAACATTTTAATAAAAGACCAAAGAAAAAAGCTGGCCTTTTTTGTGTGTACACATGTACAGATTTTGTGTATACATATGTGTATGCATAAAATATGCCACAAAACCTTAGGGTAGAACTGAGATCAAACACCTATGAACACTGACCCCAGTAGACACAGAAAGTCAAGAGAGAAATTTCCATGCAAGAAAGCTAAGAATGCAACCATCAAAAAACAATTAAGTATAGATGGCTTTAGAAGGAAATCTATCAAAACACTGAAAAAGAACAGACCCAATATAACCTATTCAAGAACACAGTAAAGAGATAAAAGCATGTCTTAATGAAGCTAGCATAAAGACTGACATCAAACCTGATAACGACCACTAACAGAAACATACAGTAAATTATGAACTTCAGTTATAATGATATAAAAAATCTCTTATGAAAATCCTATAAAAAGTGCTAGAAAATAAAAAACTACAGCATTAAAAATCAAAACCTAGTATGCGTTATTCCAAAAATGTAAGGGTGCTTCATTATTAGGTCCCCCATAATATAATATCATAATAATAAATCTAAAAAAAGATTATATTATCATTTCCACAGATGCCTCAAAAAAGTATTTGATAAAATTCAACACTCAATTATGATAAAAGCACTCAATCTTACAAAAATTACATATATACCTTTAACTTGATTTTATGTATATATAAAACATAGAAACAAAAGCTAGCACTTTTTAAACATTTACATACTAGAAACATTTCTGCCAACATCAAGGACAAAGGCGCCCTTTATCACAACTATTAACCTTATAATGAAGGTATCTGCCAATGTAATTTTAATAGGGAAAGCAAAGGGACTTCCAGATTCAGCCCCAAAATACAAAACCTGTAAAAACTGTTTATCACTTCCAACTAGACAAGACAAAAGCGGTGAACTAAAAATAGAAAAGGACTTTTCTTAGATCCTTCAAAGAGCTGAAGTTACTGAGGAAACCACAACCATGTAATCTGGAGAGAGAGGTAAAGACAGAATCACAGGTAAAATCAGTTTACCCAGAGCAGAAGCCACTGGAGACAATAACTGATAGGAATAATTAAAATGTCACTTGGACAAATCTTGGGAGACTAAATGTGGACTACCTTAAGAGTTAGAACCTACTGGAGGCACGGTCTTAGGGTTTAAGCAGGGAAAAAGCAAAATCTTTTAAAAATATTCCCAGGATTTTCTTCATAACAGAAGCCAGGCTTCTTTTTTTTTTTTTCTTTTAAAGATTTTATTTATTTATTTGACAGACAGAGATCACAAGGAGGCAGAGAGACAGGCAGAGAGAGAGGAGGAAGCAGGCTCCCTGCTGAGCAGAGAGCCCGATGCGGGGCTCGATCCCAGGACCCTGGGATCATGACCTGAGCCGAAGGCAGAGGCTTTAACCCACTGAGCCACCCAGGCACCCCAGAAGCCAGGCTTCTAAATGCAACTACTTTACCAAACACTTACCCTATCTAGGCAATTAGATAACCATAGCTCTCTCCAGTCTTCCTTTCTCATATAAGGGGAAGGGGGGAAAGGCTAAGAAACATCTTGAAAATAAGAGTCTAGGGACTCAGTCCCAGTTAAAACTGGGATTTAATAGTAAGATTAGAGAACTGTTCCCCAACCTCACTTAATCATCACAACAGGAGCAATGTATAGCAGCATAAGTTACAACTGAGAGAGATACAGGACACTACTCCATTAAAGTATTTTTTGGGAACTCAAACAAAAGCAAAAACAAAACAAAAAACTAAAACAAAACAAAAAAAAAGGTGGGGAGGGAAACAACACTAAATGAAAATGATGCTTCTGGCACTCAGAGTTACAATAAACATAAGAGAGCACAAATTCTAATCTGAAGAACACAAAATCTCAAACTAGAAAGCCTAATTACCACAGTTTCCATTACACAATATATTCTAGCTGGCTTCGAACAAAAAACTGAAAAGCATGGCAATGGGCAAGAAAAGTCTTTCTTTTTTAATTTTTTAAAAAGATTTTATTTATTTATTTTAGGGAGATTAGGGGGAGGGGCACACAGGGAGAGGGAGAGAATCTCAAGCAGGCTCTGCACTGATTGTGGAGCCTGACTTGGGGACTGATCTCATGAGATCACGACCTGAGCAAAAATCAAGAAGCAGACACTTAACCAATTAAACCACCCAGACATGCCAACTTGCTTTCTCTCTCTCTCTCTTTTTGAATCTATTTGTCAGAGAGAAAGCAAGAGCACTAGCAGGGGGAGTGCCAGGCCGAGGGAGAAGCAGACTCCCCACTGATCAAGGAGCCTGACATGGGACTTGATCCCAGGACCATGGGATCATGACCTGAGCCAAAAGCAGACATTTAATTGACCTGGGTGGTAGCACCTGAGTGGCTCAGTCAGTTAATTGACCTGGGTGGCTCAGATGGTTAATCTTCTGACTCCTAATTTTGGCTCAGATCATAATCTCAGAGTTATGAGACTGATTCCCCAAGTCAGGGTCCTCACTGGGGGCAGAGCCTGCTTAAAATGCTCTCTTTCTCTCTCTCTGCCCCTCTCCCCTCTCTAATACAAATTAGTTAATTAAGTTTTTAAAAAAGAAAGACAAACGAAGCATCAGAATCAGGTTCAAACATGACACAAATTTTGGAATTACTGAACAGAGAACTTTAAAATAACCACAATTAATATCTTAAGGAAAAAACAGACAACATGCAAGGTAGATGCATAATGTACTAAGAAAAGAATAAGTGAGCTTAAAGATATGTCAGCAGAAAGTTCCCAAACTGAAAAAGGAAATAAAAATTTAAAGGAAAAGAATATCAAAGAACTGTGAGAAAATTACAAAAGCTACAACATTTGCTTAATAGCAATAACAGGAAAAGAGAACAAAGAGTAGAAGAAATATCTGAAGTAAGTAAGAATGACTGGAAAATTTCCAAAACTAATGACAGACACCAAACCACGTATACAGGAAGCAGAGAGAAAACCAAGTAGGATACATAAAACAAACAAGCCAAAAAACAAACAAAAACCAAAAACCTACATGGATGAATTATTGTAGTCAAACTGCCATAAACCAAAGAAAAAAAGAAAATCACCTTGAATGAAACCTGTGGGGAAAACTCCTTACCTATTCAAGAACAAGGATAATTAGTTTGAGCTTCAGAAAAGAGTAGAATGAAATACATCTAAGCAATGAAAGAATAAAACCAAAAACCCCAAATTCTATCCCCAGAAAAACTATCCTTTAAAAGTGAAGGAAAAATAAATACTTCCTGAAACAAAACCTGAGGAAATCTGTCACCAGTAGGTCTGCCTTGCATAAAACTGAAAAGAAGTTCTTTGAAGTAAAATGATATGTGTCAGAAACTTTCATCTAAATAAAAAGGGTCAGAGGATGATTAAATGAGGATAAAATAAAAAACTGTACTTCTTATTCTTAACTGAATAAACTGTTTAAAGTAATAATGACAACAATGTATCTGGTGATTATAGCGTATGAAAAAGAGAAATGAATGAGAACAATGTTATAAGGGATGGAAGGGAAGAATTAGAAATACTTTGGTATAAAGTACCTAAACTACCTGTGAAACACTATACTGTCATTTAAAACTAGATTTGATTAGCTGCAAATGTGTACTGCAAACTCTGGGACAACCACTTAAAATATATTTAAAAGAAGTATAATAGATACACTAAGAGAAAAGAAAAAGAAATCACACTGACCAATCATTTCAAACAGGGACGGCAGGAAAACAGGAGGAATTAAGAAAAGAACCAAAGAAAATGTGGAATAAGTATAAAATAGACACAAATATAGTAGATATCAATCAAGCTGTATCAATAACTGATTTAAATATAAATGGTCTAAATAAACCAACTATAAGACACAGAGTTTAAAAAAAAAAAAAAAAAAAGAAGACCCAAATACACTGTCTACAAAAAAAGCCACCATAAATCAAAGGACACCATAGATGAAATAGATGAACAGTAAAGACACAGAGAAAGCTGTAACATGCTTTCAAAAAAAAAAAAAAAAAAAAAAAGCTAGAGTCACTATATTAATGCTTGAAAAAAGAATAAGAAAAATTCTGACACATAAGGCAGGGTATTAAATAATGAAAAAAGTTTCAATTTTCCAAGAAGATAGAACAATCTTTAATGTGTCAGAACCCCAAAAAAGAGTGTCAAAATACTTGAGGGAAACACTGACAAAATGGCAAAAAAGAAACAGACAAATCCACTATTATAATTAAGAAATCAACATCCCCCTATCAGTAACTAACAAATCCAGGAAGCAGAAACTCAGTAGATACAGTTGAATTGAACAGTACATTCAGTCAACTGGATCTAATGAACATTCACTGAACATTTTATACAATCCAACAGAATACACATTTTCCAGTCACCAAGATAAACATAAAACACATATTAACAGATGTACAATAGAAAATCATACAAAGAATGCTCTCAGACCACAATGGGATTAAATCAGAAATCCGTGACAAAAGAAAGGTGGGAAGTCCTAAAATATTTGGAGTAAACAACACACTTCTAAAATAATATGTGGGTCAAGTATCAATATAAATTTTTAAATATAATGAACTAAATAAAAATAAAAACAAATCATCAAAGTTTGTGTGATGAAGCCAAAGCAAAACTTAGGATAGTTATGGCACTGAAGGCACCTATTAGAGAAAGATGTAAAATCCAGCACCCAAGCTTCCACCCTTGGCAACCACAGAAAGAAGAGCAATTTATGGGTAAAGCAAGCAGAGAAGGTAAATAATAATAAAAGGCAAAAAAAGGTACATAAGCCAGCCTGAAAAAAATGCAAAGGCATACCATGTCCCTACATACACTCATCATCATTAAGATTAGATTCTCTACATTAATTTATATGTAGATTCTCTACATTAATTTATAAAGTTAGTTACACTCAAAAATAAGAACAAGTATTTTCTTGAAACTAGACACTAAAGGTGATATAATTCACATAGGTAATAAAATTTCCATAAAAAACTAAACCAGCTCAAAAACACCAAAAAAAAAAAAAAAAGCAAGAGAGCAATAAGGGAGAACTAGACCCTACCAGTTGTTAAAGTAAACTATGAAGTCTCTATGATTAACACAGTGGGGGATTTATAAATGAACAGAGATTTGGAAACAAAATAGAAATTACTGAAATAAGAATTTATAAAACTTAATAAATGATCAAGGTAGCATCACAAAACAGTACAGGAAAACATGAAATTTATCATAAATGATGTTGCAACAATGGCATAGCTATTTAGAAACAACATTAATTACATTTGTACCTCACACTCTTTACCACGTTAAATCCCAAGTGGATTAGAAAACTAAATATAAAAACACATTAAGTACTAGAGGAAAACATATAAAATGCTTTACATCTAAACAATGAGAATACACTCTTTAAATATAATTCAAAATCCAGAGGAAAAAAGGAAAACCCAACACCTTTAACTAAATAAAACTTCCAAAAACAAAAAAATGAAAGTTTCCATTTGCAGACAGCATAATTTGACGACATAGAAACCACTCTTCCCACCCCCCAAAAAGCCTCCTAGAACTAGTGAAGAGTTCAGCTGTGTTGCAGGATACAATATCAACACACAACAGTCAACCACACTACTATATACAATGAATGAGTAGAAGCCAAAATTAAAAACACAAAACCAGTTATAAGTGGCTCAAAAGAAATGAAATAAATATAAACATAACGAAACATGTACAAGAAGATTGCTATCTTAAAAATTACACACACAAAAAAAAACCCACAAAAAAACAAAGACAACCTAAATAAGTGGAAAGACATATCATGTTCATAGATTTAAAGACAGTAGAG
The DNA here is from genome assembly GCF_022355385.1 of Mustela nigripes. Lineage (NCBI taxonomy): Eukaryota > Metazoa > Chordata > Mammalia > Carnivora > Mustelidae > Mustela > Mustela nigripes. Next base: position 20,923,870 of record NC_081560.1, read on the forward strand.
ATGGCCTAAGGAAAAAAATAATAGAATCATAAAAGTTAAAATCCCATAAATAAAATTTGAACTGGAAATAGCAGTATGAACTAGAGATATTTTTTCTTAAAAAAAAAAAAAAAAAATTCCTAGCTGTGTACCCTAAAAGGGTCTAAAAGAAATGACAATCCAGTAGCAATAGGCATTCCTAGTTTCCAACTGTGAACAATAAACATCATTCCTTCACCAAGTCATGACAGATAAAGGACATCTTGCTGTGCCAAAAAAGCAAGAAAATAAAGACTATTGAGGTCACGTCAAGGGAACACAAAAGGCAAGCTTGAAGGGGTTTCCACTTGCCAAAGATGGAAAAATCTGGCATCAAAAAGAACTACTGACATTTTTAAAAATCAATGAATGCATAAAAAGCCTAAAATTTAAAAATGCTTTTCTTGCTTTTCTTTTTAAAAATGAAAAAATTAGATACCTAGAGGTATATATCAACTCATTACTCTGAAAGTTGGTCATTAAAAGAAAATAAGTAAGCATTTATCTTGCATTTCCAAGAAAACTATATTTCAGAGTAACCGAAAAGCTATAATGGATGACAGAGAATTCTATACAAAATATTCCAGCTAATAAATGTGAAAGGAATGACAGAATCTTAAAAATTCCAATTCTGGGGATGCCTGGGTGGCTCAGTCAGTTAAGCGTCTGCCTCCGACTCAGGTCATGATCCCAGGGTCTGGGTATCGAGTCCCACATAGGGCTCCCTGCTCAGTGGGGAGTCTGCTTCTCCCTCTTCTGCTCCCCCTCCCTCTGCCCTCAACCCCAACTTGTGCTCTCTTTCTCTCTCAAATACATAAATAAAAAATCCTTTAAAAAAATTCCAATTTTGACATATTTAATGAAATATCTTATTCTAACAGTGGCTATCTTCAGATAGTGAAACCATTAATGAAAGGTGGTAGGAAATTTTAGGTGGATAGGAAATTAAGGAATCAGGGTGGTACGCCCAGACTTTGTGTCTCCTGAAGTGATACAATACAAAGTACATGGCACCACGTAGGGAGTAGTCTTTAAAAAAAAATTGATCCCAAATCTACAGAAGTCCATCTAATTCTCTATCTAGGATAGGAATCAGTCAAATGCCATTACAAAAAAGTAAATGGACATACTCAGAATATGGTAGCCTCCTCAGGACAATGACCTAGGTTATTCAAAAAACCCGTGGATGAAAGAAAAATGGCAGGAGGATGGAAGAAAAAAAAAACGAAAAACTATCTCTTTTTGCAGACAGTAAGATTACATATGTAGGAAACACCAAAGATCTGGTGGAAAAAAATACTACAAAGAGAATTTGAAAGAATTTTTTTTAAGATTTTATTTATTTACTTACTTGAGAGAGAGAGAGAACAAGCAGAGGATGCTGCAGAGGGAGAAGAAGCAGCAAGCTCCCCACTGAGCAGGGAGCCTGATACAGGGCTCCATTCCAGGACCCCAGGTTCATGACCTGAGTCAAAGGCAGATGCTTAACACATGGAGCCACCCAGGTGCCCCTGGAAGACTATTCTTGATAAAAAGAATTTTAAAGAAACACAACAAATACAATGAGTTTTTAGATCCTTATTCAAACAAACAATAGAAGACTTTTTTTTTTTTTAAGATTTTATTTATTTGACAGAAAGAGAGATCACAAAAGACATCACAGAAAGGCAAGGCAGGCGTGGGGGGTGGGGAAGCAGGCTCCCCGCTGAGCAGAGAGCGGGGTGCAGGGCTCAATCCCAGGACCCTGAGATCATGACCTGAGTGGAAGGCAGAGGCTTAACCCACTGAGCCACCCCCAGGTGCACCATATAGAAGACATTTTAAACAAACAGAAAATGGAATATGGACTAGGTATGAGATATTACTAAGGAATTACCAATAAATTTACTAGGTAAAATAATGACATTGTAGTTATAGTCTCTGGCAGGGAAATTCAAAAGATGGTCTTGAGGAACCTGCGTGGCTGAGTCAACTCTTAAGTGTTTAACTCTTGATTTTGGCTCAGGTCATCATTCTCACAGTTTTGAGATCAAGCCCTGCTATGGGTTCTGCATTCAGTGAGGAGTCAGCTTGAGATTCCCTCTCCCTCAAATTAAAAAAAAAAAAAAAAAATCTTTGAAAAAAAAGATGGTCTCAAATAATCCCAATGATCTAGTTAGTAATCCCTAGTAACTTGCTTTTACCTAACTTAATCTGGTAAAGGTAACTGGATGTAATTTCTGGAACTAGGCTACATAAAATTACAAAGAACTGTGACTTCTACCTGCTAGCATATTCTCTCCCTACTCTCTCCCTTGCTGGCTATGATATTGTGATTTATAAGAAATATACATTTGGTCATTCAGATGATGAAAATATATTCCCAAATGTTATGTGGTCTTCATTTAGAGCTCCCAACACTCAGAATTTTCAGTGATGAGAGCGAAAAGTGCCTTTTGCTATTTTAATGAAGGTGACTCTGGGACCCCACCGAAAGGCTGTGGCTGGTTGCCAGGAGCACCAACCACAGGACTGTGTGGTTGAACATCCAATGCTACCACACCCCTACTCATCCAGGGAAGGTAGGGGGGTGGGTAGAATCAGCCAATGGCCAATGACTTAATCCACCCTGACTATAAAATGAAGCCTCTGTGAAAAACCAAAAGGACTTAGTTCACAGAGCTTCCAGGCTGGCAAACACCTGGAGACTGGGGAGAATGGCTCATCTGAATGGGACATGGGAGCTTCCTGCCCTTTCCCTACACTTTGCCTGATTTATCTCTTCATCTGGCTGTTGATTCACATCCTTTATCATATCCTTTTTTTTTTTTAATTTATTTATTTAATTGACAGAAAGAAAGATCACAAGTAGGCAGAGGCAGGCAGAGACGGGGGGAGGGGGGAACAGGCCCCCCACACTGAGCAGAAAACCCAGGACCCTGGGATCTTGACCTGAGCCAAAGGCAGAGGATTTAACCCACTGAGCCATCCAGGCGCCCCTACCTTATCTTTTAATAAACTGGTAAAAATTAAGTGTTTCCCTGAGTTACATGATCCACTCTAAAGCAAATGAACCTAAGGAGGAAGTCACTGGGACCTCTCTCTGCAGCTGATTGGTAACAAAACACAACCTGGAGCTTCTGACTGGCCTCTCAAGTTAGAGGCGGGGGGTAGAGGGCAGTTTTGTAGGTCTGAATCATTAACCTGTGGAAACTGATACTACATTCAGACAGTGTGACAATTGACTTTAAATATTTTGGTTGTTTTTTTTAACTTTTAGGTTTGTTTTGGTTTTTTAAAGTGATTTGTTTTGTTTTGTTTTGTTTTTTGAGTTAAATTTTTGGACACCCTGCTTATCTTTGAGAACTGTCTGGTGTTGAGGAGTAGGGGGTGGGGAAGACACAGACTCCCTCCTCCAAACACTGAAATTGGGAACACCAACTTGAAAAGACTAGCTTTGATGAAGCAAAAACACCATGATAGAGAGGCCCATGTAGCAATGAACTGAGGGCAACCTTAGCCAACAGCTTTCACAAAACTAAATCCTACCAACAAACACACAAGCTTGGAAGCAGATTTTTCTCCAAGAAATACTACACGTGAAACCCCAGCCCTGGCCAACACACCTTGAATTGTAAGAAACCTGAAGCAGAGACTATATCTAAGCTATTTCTAAAATCTTGACCCTCATAAATTGTGAAATAATAAAAGTGTATTGTCTGAAGCTGCTAATCTGTGGTAATTTGATATGGAACAATCAATAACACAATATCCTCTTCTTCATGCAAACTGAAATATTTAAGAATGAAATGACATAACTTGTATTTACCATAAAATACACTGGAAGAAAAAAAGGTGGATGCAAACAGACTGAAGGAAAAAAAAAGTCTGGCAAAATGTTGATAGTTGTTGAAGGTGGGAACATTTGTATTCATTTTACTCTACCGCTGGGTATGCTTGGAAAATGTTCACTATAAGGTTTTTTTAAAGAATAAATGAGTGTGACAGCAAATACACAAAACTCTTTTCGAGAAGTAGATAATGTGAGATGTAAAAGGCAAAGTTTTGTTTTGTTTTTGTTTTTGTTTTTGTTTTTGTTTTTGTTTTTAAGAGAGAGTATGAGTGCAGAGGGTGTGGTACAGAGGGAAAGAGAATCCGAAGCAGGTTCCATTCCCCGCTGAGCAGGGAGCCCGATGAGGGGCCAGATCCCAGGACCCCAAGATCATGACCTGAACTGAAGGCAGACACTCAACCCACTGAGCCATCCAGGTGTCCCTAAAAGGCAAAGGTTTTAAACCCTAGTGCAAGTGGGTCTTACGGGCTCTGAATGGTGGAGAGAAGTAGGAACGAAGCAGTTGATAATGTAGGAAAGAAAAGGTAACTGAATGAACAAAATCAGAACAGGATCCAAAGTATAAGTGAAAGAACAAATTTAAAATAATCTCTCCCATTTTAAGTGACAAAAAGAAAAATGAAATGCAGATAAATATCATAATGCCTAAGTGTAACATATACACTATATCACCTCATTAACAAAAAAATTTATATTAAGTCTATTTATATTAAATCTATATTAAGTCTAAAATTTTTTTTTAAAGATTTTATTTATTTATTTGACAGAGAGAAATCACAAGTAGATGGAGAGGCAGGCAGAGAGAGAGAGAGAGGGAAGCAGGCTCCCTGCTGAGCAGAGAGCCCAACGCGGGACTTGATCCCAGGACCCTGAGATCATGACCTGAGCCGAAGGCAGCGGCTTAACCCACTAAGCCACCCAGGCGCCCTTAAGTCAAGTACATTGTTAATATACTCTAGTCATGCAGAAAATATGACTGGATTTATTAAGATGTAGATTCTAAACTCAGTTCCAATGCCAACTTCATAAAAGACCTTAAGCTATTATACTTTTATTTGCTTCGTTTTTGCATTTGTAAACTAATACCTACACTTCAAAGAGTTATTGTTTGGATTTACAGGATGTCAATGGCCCAGCAAACAGGCCATCTGCTTACCATTACCCAGAGCAAAATTCAAGTTAGCTTATTATTACCAAGCACTTCAAAATGTTTGAGCCTGTAGCAATTATTTTTAAGGACTCAAAGCACTTTGGGAACACATACCTACTCACACACTCCACACAAATGAAGCACAGCAACCACTTGGGAAACAGAATGACAACAAAATAAATAAACATTCTCATATAGAAGAGTGGCAGAACAGGAAACTCACTAGCCAAAAATCAAACTGGAAAGCTAGTGGTTTGGTATCTCCAAAAACCCAGAAAAATCTACTAAAAATTCACACAAAAAAATAGTCCTCATTCGCTCAGCATCTCAGAATGCTTGAATCATCAATCTTTTCCAAAATTAAACAACTGGCTCTTCAGAATATATTTGAAAATTAAGAACTGCCCCTTCTACCTAAAGCAAAGACCATTAAAATTAGACATGAATTTTCTATGCTGTTGCTTAATTATGCACATTCTTCAAAACTTAGACAAAGAAACAATATATCCACAGACAGGAAAGATTTAGGATATCAAACTGTTTCCAAGCACCCTCAAAGGCTTCATTTACATGAAAATAATTCTACAGGAACAATCACTATCTTCTGATTAAATCAAGTTCTCAAAATATCTTGCTGGGCAACGATTTAGCTCACTTTGAGTTACTGAAAGCGTGATGGGGGGCACTTACTTAAGAACTATTTTGTAATATCAACTCTTTCCTAGCCTGGGCCAAAAAGACCTTAAGCATTTAATACTCTCATTTAGTACAAAAATAAATAAAAGGCTAGAGAAATGACCAATACAAAATTCCCAATTAATTGGTGGCAAAACTGGAATAAGAGCCCAAGTCTTCTGTCCTTCTTCAGTATTCCCTCTACATCATACTGTTTTGATTTCTTCATGTTTTCCTTTGTAGCAGCTCTTTTTCCTAGCTTAATACTGTAATTCCAACTGTACTAATGGTGAGCGATCAAACCAATGTTAATTAATCCACATCTGTTCACTTTATGAGACCTTTTCCCCTTCCCATAAAAGGTATCTTAGACCAAGACATAGTATTTTTCAAATTCTATCCCTCACACATACTCCGGAGGATCTACAAACATTACAAATATGTGTTCAGCTATTATTAAAACTAAAAAATTCGAAAGTACTATAGACCAAATATTACCACAATGGGTATCACCCTTCGTAAAATCTTATCTTGTTTTTGTGCCACATTTGGAGTAAAATGTCTCCCAACATCTCAATACCTGTATGAACTTTGTTCAAAGTATGTCAATGACTGGAACTATATGCTGTTTTTTTAAAAATTCAGTTCTCCCGAAAAAAAAAAAATAATTCAGTTTTACCTATGCCTGTTCATGTAAAATCAAAAATAAATTCACAACTAATAACATAATTAGTAGTTAGACAAGGCTCAGGACTGTTTGGTTTTAACACTCTCCTCAAAGATTAAGATATGTCCTATGGCAAGTTACATTATAGATCATTATGGTACAAAATTTTAATTTGAAGTGCTTTTCTGACTTTTTAATTATTACATTCTATGGAATGTAAGCAGCTTAATGATACAACTTTGAAAACAAGTTTATCACAGATAACCAACTTTTCCTCGTTCAACTTTTCGGACAACTCACACTAACGTAGCCTATACACTTTGAGTTCTCAGCCTTTCCTTTATCAAATTCAGAACAGTCATCAGCAGATAAACCAGCATTTCAAGCTATTGCGCCAGCCAACATGCCATATTCTAACTAGCCCCACATGCCAGCCAACTTTCATTTCCCAAGCTCTGCCATCTTTATAGCTCAGTGCCCATTTCTATAATTTTTAAGACATTTTATTGTATTTCCTATTGTTTTATAAGGATGAATTGAAAATGAAAATACTAAAGCCTACTAGTAACATTAATTCCACTAAATAAAAATGAGCATCAGCAAGAATAAAACTTCAAATATTAAGTGGGCCTAACCAGCTTAAACATAAATGAAATGCTGGTAAAACAGTTAAAAGATCACATCAAGTGCTAACGTATAGTGTGCCAATTATGGATTTATTCACTCCCGAATTTATTTATTTATGAGAGAGAGAGAGCGCGCACACACGCACTCGTGCACAAGTAGCGGAAGCAGCCAGCAGAGGGAGGAGAGGGAGAAGTGGGCTCCCCCCTGGGCAGGGAGCCTGATGCAGGGCTCAACCCCAGAACCCTGGAATCACGAACTAAGCTGACACAGCTGCTTAATGACTGAACCACCGAGGCGCCTCGCACTCCCACCTTTAAATTCACCCTTTTTGCCTACTCTCTGAAAATAAATTTGGGCCCTTTAAGTATTTTTCCTCTGCCAGCAGGCACAATGTTAAGCTTTGTCAGGAGAGGAGGCAGGAGAGTCATCATCTGAGGAAGTAAAGTGGTGTTTTTACTTCCTCTTCAGGAAGTAAGGGGTGTTTTGTTTCCTCATTCAAGTATGATTGCCAGAAGTCTCCCAAAGCACAGAGAACTTCTCCAGCTCTGAGATCTTGCAGTACAGATGCTTCTCCAGCATTCTGCTCCCACAGCACACATGGCTTCTCCAAAGCCTAGCTCATGAGTGAGCTGAACAACTTCTCTAGCATAAAGCTCCTCCCTCAGAATGGATACTGCTAGTGGGTGTTTTTTTGTCTTGACATTTAGCAGCCCTTTTCAAACTAATGACTTGAATCTTACTTCAGCTCAAATAAAATTTCCTCCTTTTTAAATATGTCTTCCTTCACTACTTTTTCTGACACCTTTCTATATCTACCATCAGGGAGAAGGTACAGGAGTGCTATGTAATGTTGCACTGGTTGTACTTCGCATGAGAAAATCCCACTGAGGAATAAAAGCTGAAATCCAGCCTGTGTCCCACTTACCAAATACTGCATCCTGGTCAAAAAGCATCATTTGCTCATGAAGCCATGTGACATGAAAACGAGAAAGTGGACCTTCTGAATCAAGAGTACCTTTCACATCTCAACTTTTCACTAGTATTATCCTTATCTTTTTGTTCTAGATTTCAGATCTTTTAAATATATATTTATGTAACTATAGAAAACATAGATGTACATGGGCATATGCTACAGAAAAACTATCATTTCTGTGGGAGCTTCATAGTAAGTCTGGTATTTTGGACGTAGGCCCAAAAGAGTAGATTTTATGACCAGGAGGGATCAGATTTTTAAAAGCTCACCAAAAAACTTGAATGTGCAAACAAGACAGAGCTCTACTGCTGTAAGTTAACAGTGCTGAAGCATTTTTGCTCAAATACTCCCTAAAATAATTGTGACAATCTATTCATATCCTCACCATTTTTTAATTGGCAAGCAAAATTCTTTGTAACTAATAATGAATGCATAAGTTGTAATTCTAATGTACTAAATATGGTTATTTTTAATAAAGCTGTTATATGTGTTTTTAAAAATATCAACAGAATAAAAATACCATCATCTATTTTTTAAAATGTCTGGACTCTTCTTACATAGTCTAAAATTTGTATTATTCTGTTTCTCCTTTAACTTCCCCCACAGAATTTTAACTAAGGGAGTATTCTTTTAGGCTTAGGGTCTTTATGACTTCAGTGGGAAGAGAGGATGTAAATTAAAATTAAGTTTTTTGGTTTTGAACATGAGATTCTAAGTAATTTTAAAAACTCTCCTCCAGGGGCGCCTAGGTGGCTCAGTCATTAATTATTTATCTTCCCTTAGGTCATGATCCCAGGGCCTGGGATCCAGCCCCACACAGGACTCCCTGGTCAGCAGGGAGCCTGCTTCTCCCTCTCCCACTCGCCCTGCCTGTGTTCCACCTCTTGCTGTCTCTCTGTCAAATAAATAAATAAAATCTATTTTTAAAAAATTTCTCCTGGGGGCACCTGGGTGGCTCAGTGGATTAAAGCCTCTGCCTTCGGCTCAGGTCATGATCCCAGGGTCCTGGGATCAAGCCCCAAATTGGGCTCCTTACTCACTGGGGAGCCTGCTTCTCCCTTTCTCCCCAGCTCATACTCTCTCACTTGTGCTCTCTCACTCTCAAATAAGTAAAATCTTTAAAAAAAAAAAAAATCCTACCCTGGTTACATAAATAAACACACAAGAACAGAAGGAATTTATGCTAGTACTGTTAGTTAGTTTTTTGACCACCTTCTAAGTTTTATGCCAAAATTCACATAATGAGCTATCACTAAAATACCACTTTTTATGATCTACAAACAGATTAGGTCCTCTTTTTATTTATTTTATTTATTTTTTAAAAGATTTTATTTATTTATTTGTCAGAGAGAGAGAGGGAGAGCGAGCACAGGCAGACAGAATGGCAGGCAGAGGCAGAGGGAGAAGCAGGCTCCCTGCCAAGCAAGGAGCCCGATGTGGGTGGGACTCGATCCCAGGATGCTGGGATCATGACTGAGCTGAAGGCAGTTGCTTAACCAACTGTGCCACCCAGGTGGCTGGGTCCTGAGTGTTAAATATTTTTAAATTATACTTAAAATAAAATAAAAATTTAAAAATATTTAAATTTTAAATTATAAACCATAGACTTTATTCACATCACTTTTCCACTTAAATTCTTTTGGTGGCTCCTAACTTTCCAAAAAATAAATTTCAACACACTAACATGGGATATAGGATCCTCTGTAACTTGTGTTTATAATAAAACAAGTCATACATACAAACAACCTCTATTTTTTCTTGTTTAAATGTAATATATATTTGCTAAAATTAAATAAAAATGTAAAACTCTGGACAATGCCCAAAGAAAAAACATTAAAAAAATAAAAACCAACCCAATTACTACAATCCAGAGATAATCACTATTAAGACTGGCAAATAGGGGCGCCAGGGTGGCTCAGTGGGTTAAAGCCTCTGCCTTCAGCTCAGGTCATGATCCCAGGGTCCTGGGATCGAGCCCTGCATCAGGCTCTCCACTCGGCAGGGAGTCTGCTTCCTCCTCTCTCTCTGCCTGCTTCTCTGCCTACTGGTGATCTATGTCTGTCAAATAAATAAATAAAATCTTAAAAAAAAAAAAAAAGACTGGCAAATATCCTTTCAGATAAGATAAAGATATAAAGATAAGATAAAACTTATTCTGTGTGTGTGTGTGTGTGTGTGTGCACGTGCATATTTTTAAAGATAAATTGAATTAACCCATTAATCAGGAGGGTTTTTTGTCCTGGGTTTTTTAAATGTCATTATATCTGAAGCATTTTTTTCTATAGCATTAAAAAATATTCTAAGACATACTTTACTGGCATCCTAAGAGCTCATCATAATTCAAAGACACCTCAAAAAACTGTGCTATTAAAGCCAGTACACCTCAGGGCAACACATCGCTATCAATATCATTAGATATTTGTTAGAGGATTAATTTGCAATCCATGCATTATATTTTAATAAATATAAAAATAAGCGCTGGCCTAAATGCCCTGGGAAAGCAGGTGAGAGTACCATAAAAAATTCAAACTATCTTACTATCCTTAAAAGAATGAAATAGTATTCAGAGTTTTGTTTTCATTACACTAAATTTTTTGCATCATCTCCTAAATGCATCTGTAATAAGTGCATGCTTATGGGACATGTGATTGGCTCAGCCAGTTAAGCATCTGCCTTCTGCTCAGGTCATAATTCCAGGGTCCTGGGAATGAGTCCTGCATTGGGCTCCTTGCTCAGCAGGGAACCTGCTTCTCCCTCTGTCTGCCACTCCCCCTGCTTGTGCTCTCTCTGACAAATAAATAAAATCTTTTTTTAAACTTGTATGCTTATATCTAATACACAGAATCATATAGGAAGTATAAATAAATAAAGGGCAGTTCACTGACAAATATAGATAAAATGATAACTATGAAGAGAGGAAGATGGCAAATGAATTCAGAGCACTATTAGCCAAGCTGCCTTCAGTAAATAGACTCTTGTAATACTGTAACTATGAAATTAATCTGAACAAAAATTTAAAAGGCTTAATGCATTAAAAGATGGTGGCTTTGGACAGAAATACGGGCAAGGACAGCAGTCCACATATGTAATGTCTAAGGAAGAAGTACTTGACCAATGACCGGCCAGTATCAAGGACACCCTGTATAGCACAAATATGGAAAAAAGCACTTCCCTCATTCTGATACACTACAGTAACCAAATTCTAAATGTTAACTCAATTTCCCAAATACAAGCTCTTAAATATGCAGAGGAGTAAGGATAACTTGCTGCATTCAAGAAACTTGAAGGATAATAAACTAAATTATATCTTTACATAAAGGCAGGCATAGCTTATTAACCTCTTCTAAAATGTCTCTCCTCAAGCCTTGACCAAAGTAACAGCTTCACTTCCTATTTCTGTCACATTCACTTTTATCACACATCTAAGCTTTGCTTTTGTTCCCTTCAATATGTATCTCTTAAACTATTATATGTATAGATAGTTCACCACCAGAGACTCTCTTATACCTTCCAGTAGGTCTGGCTATTACCAGAAGGTTAACAGGCACCCAATAATTCATTTATGGTAAAGACAGACAAAAATGTGAAAAGTTCTAATAGCAACTTGAATACCATGATGTAGCAAAAAATATGTAAATAAAAACCAAAGTTTTTCTTTACCTCATCATTTACGGTAGCATTTTTGGTTGTAGAAAATGGAGAAAGATGTCACAGCTTAAACCTGCAGACCTTAACCTAGACCTAGATGTATGAATTTTCCAATCACCTGAAATTCCCTCTATGTTCTGGAAGGAACTGTTCTGTCAATAAAAGTTATTTTCAGCTCTTTTAAAATCTATGCCTCCACTTGTTTAAAGGAAAATTTCATTTAAAAAGTTTCGTAAGTATCTCCCATTCAATATTTCACACGTAAGCAAACTATATAAATTTCAGGAAAAAAATACCAACCTTCAACTCATATCCCTGCCACTAAGTACTCAGCATATAAGTATGTGCGCTTCTGACAGGTAGATTTCTTAAGACATCAAGACATGGAGCCAATCCATAACATATATTATGAACAGTAATAAAGGAAGATAATCCATGGAAAAGAAGATAAAGTCCAGAAATAAACCCACAATCATACAGTCAATCTTCAACATAGAGGCATGAAATGCAATGGGAAAAAAAGTCCCTCCAGCAAATAGTAGTGGGAAAACAGACAACTACATATAAAAGAATGAAACTGGACCACTTTCTTACACCACACACAAAAATAAACTCAAGGGGTGCCTGGGTGGCTCAGATCCTCTGTCTTCAACTCAGGTCAGGATCCCAAGGTCCTGGGATCAAGCTCAGCATCGGACTCTCTGCTTGGCGGGGAGCCTGCTTCCCCCAATCTCTCTCTGCCTGCCTCTCTGGCTACCTGTGATCTCTCTCTGTGTCAAATAAATAAATAAAATCTTTAAAAAAAAAGATTAAAAATAAACTCAAAATGGATTAAAGGCCTAAACATAAACTCAAAATGGATTAAAGACCTGAAAACATAAAAATCCTAGTAGAGAATACAGGAAGTTATTTCTCTGACATCGGCTGCAGCAACATTTTTCTAGGTATGTCTATCCTGCAGCAAGGGAAACAAAAGCAAAATAACTACAATCCAGTAATCAAAATACTGGGTATTCACCCAAAATATATGAAAACACTAACTGAAAGGGATACTTGTACCCCTACGTTTACTGCAGCATTATTTACAATAGCCAAATTATGGAAGCAGCTCAAGTGTCTATCAACAGATGAATGGATAAAGAAGATGTGGTATATGTATGCAATGGAATATACTGTTCAGCCGTAAAAAGAATGAAATCTTGCCACTTTTAACAACATGGATGGATCTAGAAAGTACAATGCTAAGTAAGTCAATCAAAAACAAATACCATATGATTTCACCCATATATGGAATTTAAGAAACAAAACTAATGAACAAAGAGTGGGGGAGAGACAAACCAAAACAACAACAACAAAAACCAGACTCTTAACTGTACAGAACAAACTGATGGTTACCAGAGGGGAGGTTGATGGGGGTGAAACAAGTTAAGGGGATTAAGAGTCAATCTATCTTGAGCACTGATATATGGAATATATCAACATTCAATATATGGAATTGTTTAATCATTATACTGCAATGATTAAACCTGAAACAAATATAACACTGTATGTTAATTACACTAGAATCGAAATTTTAAAAATAAAATCAAATAAATTAGGGAAGATAAAGGACTAGCTAAACTGTCACAGAAAGTTCTCAGAGCAATAAACTTGAAGTCAAGCAATTTGCTGAGTCCAGATGGTCATATTCCTTACAGGAATTCAATTCATATCCATTAATGAGTTTCTTAATACTATCTTACAGGAAAAAAAGAATCGCCAACAGCTGGTAGTTCTTCAGTTAAACATAGTTACCATATAACCCAGAAATTCCATTCTTAGGCATCTATCCAAGAGAAATAAAAACATCCTACACAAAAACTTATAAACAAAGGTTTATAGCATTACTCATAATAGCTAAAAAGTGAACACAACCCTAATGTCCATCTACTAATGAATGGGTAAACAAAATGTGGTGTATAAAAAGAACAGAGTATTATCAGCCATAAAAAGGATGTAGTACTGATACATGCTACAAAATGGATGAGCCTTCAAAACTGTATGCTAAGTAAAAAAAGCCAATCACAAAAGACTATATATGATTTCGTTTATATGAAATGCCTGTAATAGGCAAATCTATAGAGACAAAAATTAGATTAGTGCCTAGAAATAGCAGAGTAAGCAGATAATGGCTAACAGGTAGTTTTCTTTTTGGGACTACAGAAATGTTCTAAAACTGAATGCAGCAATGGTCATAACTGTGAACACTGTAAAAACCATTAAATCATACACTTTTTTTTTTGAAGATTTTATTTCTTTATTTGTCAGAGAGAGAGATCTGAGCCTAAGGCAGTGCTTAACCAACTGAGCCACCCAGGTGTCCCTAAATTATACAACTTAAAGAGTCAAACTGTATGGTATGTGAACTACCAAACCAAAAACATAGTTATATAAAAAGGTCAACTAACAAATCCTTACATTCAAGAAATTTAAGGAAATGACTCCATCCTAAAACTTACCAAAATATTGGTAATGTGCTCTAACGCTATTAACAACTATTGGGTTGTGGCGCCTGGGTGGCTCAGTCAGTTAAGCATCTGCTTTCAGCTCAGGTCATGATCCCGGGGCCCTGGGATCACGCCCTATGTGAGGACTCCCGGCTCAGCAGGAAGCCTGCTTCTCCCTCTCCTCTGCCTGCTGCTCCCCCTGCTTGTGCGCACTCTCTGTCACATAAGTAAATAAAATCTTTAAAAATAAATACATATGTACATAAATAAATTAGGTAAATCAAATTTTGTAATAAACTAAGCTTTAAAGTTCTCAAGGTCTCATTAGAAATACTGACTGTAAGAGTTACAACTAACAAGGCGCCTGGGTGGTTCAGTAGGTTAGGCATCTGCCTTTGGTTCAGGTCATAACCAGAGTCCTGGGATCAAGCCCGCATCAGTCTCCCTGCCCAATGGGGAGTGTGCTTCTTCCTCTGCCCTCACCCTGCTCATGCTCTCTCTCTCTCTCAAAGTCTCTAAAAAAAATTTATAAATAACTTCATAACAAAAATTCTAAAACCCCAAGATAGATAAGTTTTCTATTGTTGAAGTCCTTCCAAAGGTAACCAATTTCACTTATTCTCAGAAATTATTGAAAACTATGAAAATTTACAGCATAGATTTAGTTATTACTAATTATTTGGTATTCTGAACATGGCCAGAATATGACTCTAGCTCCAGATCAAAATTGCATTAAAGAGAGAAAATAGCCAAAATACCTAGTTAATCCAGCCATTTATTCATTTAAAAAACATTATCCCAGGGATGCCTGCGTGGTTTGGTCAGTTGAGTGGCTGACTCTTGATTTTGCCTCAGGTCATGATCTCCAAGTCCCACTGCCAGGCTACCAGCTCAGTGGGGAGAGACTTGTGCTCTTTCTACCTCAAATGAAAAAATATTTAAAAAGATAAACATTATGTCTATATAATACAATGATGAGGGAGGAAAAATTCCATAGTTCCTATGAAGCTTGTGGTCTACTTGGGGGAATAGCTATTAATAAAGAAATCATACAAATAGGGATGCCTGGGTGGCTCAAACAATTGTCTTCGGCTAAGGTCATGATCCCAGGGTCCTGGGATGGAGTCCCACAACTCGCGGGGAGCCTATTACTCTCTCTGCCTGACATTTCCCTGCTTGTGCTCTCACTCTCTTGCTTGCTCGCTCTCTGACAAATAAATAAATTTTTTAAATCTTCAAAAAAAAAAAAGAGAAAGAGAAAGAAATCATACAAATAAGCCCATAGTTGTCAACTGTACAAAGTGATTTTTAAGAAAGGTACACATTTGTATAAAAGCATTTAACTACTGGGGCAGAAGAAGGGGTACCAGACTTATTGGTGGGAACAGAGTTAAGACACGTGACATTTTAGCTGACAGCTGCAGAGTAAGTAGGAGTTAGGTTTTATGGCCCTTCTGCTCACACTATTTAAATCACAAGGGAAAGGGGAAAGGGGACATTATCCAATGATGCCTAAAATAAGTCAGCATCTCTTTTCACACAAAAATCATGCCTTAACAAATACATAGCTGATAACAACAATAAATAACAGTCATACTAAAGTAACACAGAGATATTTTAAAAGTATTATATACTAACAATATTTACAAACCAAAAAATTTACATTAGACCATAGTACCTTCTCTCTAAACAATGTCTTCATATAAACATAACATTCCCATAAACTTTTTCTTTTTTTTTAAAGATTTTCTTTATTTATCTGACAGAGAGAGAAAGCACAAGCAGGGAAAGCAGCAGAGGGAGAGTGTGAAGCCGACTCCCCACTGAGCAGGGAGCTCAATGTGGGGCTGGAGCCCAATGTGGGGCTCCGTGCCAGGGTCCCAGGATCATAAGCTGAGCCGAAGGAAGATCCTTAACTAACTGAGCCACCCATTTGCCACCCCCACCATGAAAGTTTTAATAAAAAGGTAGATAATATAAAAAGCACATTAAAGAAAGGAAAGTAACTATATACTTATGACAAAGATTAAACCCTCAATTTCTGGACTTCATAAACAAGTCTCAAAAGAAACTTCTAAATCACCAACAAAACCAAGAATAAAATCTCATTTTAACTCTTAGTAAGTATTTTAACAATTGCTAAAGAATAATATTATTTATATTTCATAATTTTTCCTATCAAGGATTAGGAATAAGCAGTTACGATGTTAAAAGGCAAAATGAAAGAAAATTCTCAGGAAAAAAATCTTGAGCTCAAAGGTTAGTTAATACTTTAATATAATCATGAGGAATTCATAAGCCTACCAGATACAATAATCTAATCCATAAGAACTACACAATGATTTTTGCTTCTGAATGTAACATAATAGCCTGTAGCAGAAAAACATTCCCTATTAAAACTAAAAAAGCTCTATAAAATAGAAAAAACAAAAGTTCTTAAGGTATCACCGACTTTCTGAGGCAGCTAGGACTTGAGATCCTAAAGAATTCATTAAAGGGAGCCCCACATTCTACACAGGACAGTCCATCTATTTCTTTAATGGCACAGGGAAAGAGACTGGGAAAGGACAGTCACTAAAAGCCAGAAAAATCAGCAGAACTTTTGGCAGTTATCATGTGGCGAGGAGGACAAAACTTGGTAGTTGGGTCTTGCCATGATACCCAGGACTTAAGGGGTCAAGATCCCATAGTGAAAGGAGGCACGTTAGAACAAATCTGACACTGTGTATTTTCCCCTTAAGGCATCTGTAAGTCTTAAACTACACAGAGCAGAGGCTAAAAAGTCTGCAGAAAGCAACTGAAAAGCAAACAGGAGTTTTAAAGACTCTCATGCTGCTGGAGAGACAAAAGCAGGAGACCCTAGAAATAACCAAGTCTCTCAGCCAGGTTCCCAGAGGGCTACCAAAGGTGGGCAAACTACAGCTTTACAAACTGCAAACCCAGCTTCAAGTCAGTTCAATTCTTGACCGAAGATCTATTTCATCTGCCTGCCAGAAGATAGTATAATTTGTACTTGTATCTAAAATTCTGCATATGATGTCTGGCATTTAACCAAGAATTATCCCCCAAAATGGTTGCAATGGTGGTGACAGTAGTAGCAGTAGTAATAACAATTATCATTATATAACATACAACTATATATAATCATATATAATTATCATTTTATTACCAGACACACCAGGATACTTCAGGAAAAAGGAAAAAGACAACAGAAATGATATACAGGTAATCCAGATAATAGTTTTCAGACACAGACTTTAAAGTTACTTGACTGATATGTTCAAGAAAATGAATGACAGGGACATCTGGGGGGCTCAGTGCATTAAATGACCAACTCTTGATTTTTAGTTCAGGTCGTGGTCCCAGGGTTGTGAGATGGAGCCCTGCCTCAGGATAGGGTCTGCTTGGGCTTCTCTCCCTCTCCCTCTACCCACATCAACCCCAGCTTGTGCACATGCTCTCTCTCTAAAAATAAGTAAATCTTTTTTAAAAAAAGAAAGAAAAGAAATGGGTGACAATATGGATATTTTCACCAAAAAAGAAAAAATTGCATCTATTTTAAAGAAAGAGTCAAATAAAAATTCTAGCACTAAAAAATTGCTATAGCTGAAATCAAGGGAAAAAAGAAACAAACAAACAAAACAGGGGCACCTGTGTGGCTCAGTGGGTTAAAGCCTCTGCCTTCAGCTCAGGTCATGATCCCAGGGTCCTGGGATCCAGCCCCGCATCAGGCTCTCTGCTCAGCAGGGAGCCTGCCCCTCCCCTTTTCTCTCTGCCTGCCTCTCTGCCTACTTGTGATCTCTGTCTGTCGGACAGATTTGCCTCTCTGTCTGTCAAATAAATAAATAAGAACCTTTAAAAAGAAAAAAAAAAAAAAAACAGATGGGGTTAAAAGCAAACTGGACATAGCTGAATAGAGAATTGGTAAACTGGAACACAAGTAAGTAAAACCTATCCAGAATGGAATAAGGGGAGAAAAAAAAAAAATGACAGAAGACACAAAAAAGCACAAGGGACATAGGGGGGTATGACAAAAGCTATAAAATAGATTTAGTTGAACTTACAGAGGGAAGGAGAAAAAGAATGGGGCAGTAACAGTATTTGAAGAATATAAAATTTTTTTTTCCAGAACTGATGAAAAGAGTCATGGTACATGGGATGCCTGGGTTGCTCAGTCAGTTAAGTGGCTGCCTTCAACATAGGTCATGATCCTAGTGTCCTGGGATCGAGTCACACATAGGGCTCCTTTCTTGACAGGGAGCCTGCTTCTGCCTCTGCCTGCCTGTGCGCGCGCGGGCTATCTCTCTCTCTCTCTCTGACAAATAAATAAAATAAAATAAAATAAAAAGAAGAGTCATGGTACAGATTCCCAAAGGGTCAGAAACCAGAGTAAATACAAAGAAAGCCATTCTTAGGTGTTAATATCTACATCTCTAAAATGAAAATCTAGAAATCCCTCATATTTCTGAAGATGATTTTTGAAAAACTGAAATACAGCGGTCAGGCTGCCACAAACAGCTGATATGTATCTTATCTATATGTAAAACATCACAAAGTCACTGTATCAGGCTCCAAATCATTTGTTCAAAACCTACTATATTTACCTAGAAATTAATGCAAATGATAGAGCCATATGACTATCTGGAAAAAAAAATAACAGAATATAAAACCTCCTAGAATTTGATCAAAGATAAAAACTATTTCTACATAAAAGGAAACTGATGATGCTCAGAGGAAAAATCATAACTTGCTAAAAGTCATATAAAGATCCAATTCTAGAAGTTAGCTCTGCATAAGGCCTCCATCTACCTCATATTCCTCTCATCTATCCTGGGTATCTTCATTTTTCTAAAGTTCTAAGATTATCAGACTGAAAATATCAGAACTTTCAGTGGCCAGTAAAGCTCCTAAGCCATGCCAGTATAACTTCAATTGAGGGCAAGAGGAGGACAGGAGAGTAAGGAAGAACATGACAGTCCCCAGTCCAAAGGAGTGGAATACCTCCAAACTAGTGATTCAAATTCATGGGTTTGCAGGAGTCTATGGGATTATAACAAATTCTCAAATTCATATGCACAATGATTCTGTCTATGGACCAAATAAATAATAAACCTCACAAATGTGTTCTATTTTTCAAATTTGTGATTAATAAAATAAAAATTCATTTAAAGACCAAAACTGAAGGGAGAGGGAGGAATGAAAAGGAATTATTAGGAGCAATGTTATTTTCGATTTATATAAGCATTGTTCAGACATCTCTAAGGACCTATCTCATCAAAACCCCATTCCTAATCCTAAATTGCTAAGAATAATGCCAAAATAAACCCCGGATAGATTGAGTTTCCTACAAAAACAGCAGAAAAACAGATGGGCACTTCAAACACAACGATTCAACATCCAGGAACTCATCATAAATAAGTTCAAAATTTGTTTCTCTAAGGCAGTCTCACTCAAAATGGCCAAAGAACAACAAAACAAAGCCCAGAAACCCTAAATGTTTAGTAATAGGAGACCAATTAAATAAAATACCATAAAATCATTACCAAGATTATAATGCATCACTAACAAATGATACAGAGGAATATTTAATATAATAATGTGGGAAAAGAACACATAACAGCAAACAGAGGACAAAATCAAAATAAAAAATATAGTTACAACAAAATATCTGGAATGATATATGTCAAAACATGATAGGTTATCTTTGGATAGTGGTATTAAGGATAATTTATATTTTGTTCCAGCCTATTATTTTGCAAATACTCCAAAACAGACTTAGGAGACTTTTTTTGCAAACAGAAATAAATATGTATTCATTTTTAAATGTGAAATTTTAAAATAGTTGAAACAGGTTCATCTCCTATCCTGGTTGTCAAATTTTATCACTTTTACTGTGAACTATGAATCACATGTTAACACAGATACAATTTTAATGGTTTGATTTTAAGTAATAAAGAAGACTAAGAAAAAAGATAAACACACTTTAAAATGTACCAAATTGTACAATCTAAAGTATTTAAGTCTTTCGGGACGCCTGGGTGGCTCAGTTGGTTGGACGACTGCCTTCGACTCAGGTCATGATCCCAGAGTCCTGGGATCGAGTCTCACATAGGGCTCCCAGCTCCATGGGGAGTCTACTTCTCCCTCTGACCTTCTCCTCACTCATGCTCTCTCTCACTGTCTCTCTCTCAAATAAATAAATAGAATCTTAAAAAAATAAAATAAAATAAATAAAATAAAATAAAATAAAGTATTTAAGTCTTTCAGTAACATGTAAACTACAATCATGCCATATCAGTGAAATTACCTAATGTGTACAAAATTTTCAAAGGTCCTCCCAGTTTTTATATTAATACATTAAAATCTCAAATGTCAAGACAAAATATATCTAAATATTGTTCTCTTTCTCTTAAACCTAAAGCACTTCTTATCCATAGTCACAATTAGGCACATACTATAGACATGTAAAATATTGAATCAACTGTGATAACATTTAAGTCAGACAGCCCAAATATCAGAATACAATCTCCTACCCTTTCAACTCTTGGACCTGGACAGATTAATTTCTCTCTCTGAACTTCAGTTTCCCTAGCTGTAAAACAGAGTAATACTTACTGTCAAGTGTTTGTGAAGACTAAATTAAAAAACAAAAAACAAAAAATACATGCTAAGTGCTAAGCATAGTGCCCAAAGAACAGAAGGATCTTAATAAATGGTAGTTGCTACTAGAGGCACGTGCAATAGCTTTTAAGTCACAGAACTTGCCAAGCCATTTGAAAACTACATGACTAGTTACTTAACCTTTATAGACCTCAGTTTCCTCATCTGCAAAAACAAAAAACAAAAACTCATCTTGCTGGTTTGTTCTAAGGATTAAGTAAAACTATACAGAAAAATCATCCTGCTTGTAATAGGTGCTCAATAAAGTGTAGTTGGTATCACTATTAGTTACATCAAGAAACACTGGAGTATAGAGATTAGCAGGCTATAAAATATTTTTACATATAAACTCCCATGTAATTTTAACAATTAATCATTATTTAAATGTACTTCTCTGGAATGTCCGGGTGGCTCAGGTCATGATCCCAGAGTCCCTGGAATCAAGTCCCCCAGGACTTGACTTAGCAGGGCTCCTTGCTAAGCAGGGAGTCTGCTTCTCCCTCTGCCTGCTTGTGCTCTGTCTCTCTCTCTCTCTCTCTGACAAACAGATAAAATCTTTCAAAAAAATATTTTTTTCTTAATTCCCAAATTAAGTATAAGTTGTAAAAAAATCACAATACGGCAAACTTTTTAAGCACACGGCAAAACAAAAGACCACTTTGTTAGTTTCAAAATAAAAATGTGCTATCTATAACTAGATCTGCTTTAATATTAAGGTCCAAATAAATCTAAAAGGACTAGAAGGAAAAAAATTCTAGTCCTTGGGAAGAAAAGACATATCTGAATTTTGCCATTTTTTCCATGACTTCACATGTTTATACACAACTAAAATTTAAGTGCCTTTAATATGAGTACTCTTTTCCAATCTCTGAACTCCTGTCTGTGCCTTCATGCAGAAGCAGAACAGCACCTTTAACACTATGGAATGTGAAGCGAGACAGCCTAGGTTCAAATCCTAACTTCATCTAAAGCTGTGTGACCTGAGGCATGTTTTAATCCCGCCATGCCCAGTTCCTCATCTGAAAAAAAGAAATTCTTCACACAACTGTTAGGATTAAATGAGTTAATACACTTAAAGTGTTCATAAAAGTGCCCACCATATGGAAGGCAGGTAAGTATTTCCTATTATTATTGCTTTATTATTCCCCCCTTGAAATGTCTTGATCTGTGACTCTTGAAACCAATAAATACTAGCTACCCGGTAAACAATTCCAGCAAACGGCTTTACTTAAAATGAGACCTACTTAGGAAGTAACTAACACATCTGTCACAGCAGTAAAGATACAGCAACCACTATTAAAGAGGATTTTAGGGCAAAACCAAGGAAAGTCAATTCCCTTTCTTACACTTCCTATTGTACAAAGCTGTAACATCCTTACTTGCTAATAGAAGTTCAGTACCAAAAGAGTTTTACAATTTAGGTATAGCATACACTAATCCAGCAGACAAAAAATTCTCAAACTCAAGCTCCACTATACTCAATTATATTCCTTCAAAGAACAAAGTTCCAATTACTCTTCTATTTTAATAGTTTAGTACTTCAAAATAAAAACTTTTCTGCAGGGCGCCTGGATGGCTCATGGGTTGAGCCGCTGCCTTCGGCTCAGGTCATGATCTCAGAGTCCTGGGATCAAGTCCCGCATCGGGCTCTCTGCTCAGCAGAGAGCCTGCTTCCCTCTCTCTCTTTGCCTGCCTCTCCATCTACTTGTGATTTCTCTCTGTCAAATAAATAAATAAAATCTTAAAAAAAAAAAAACAAAAACTTTTCTGCATAGGACAGTAGAATATCATAAGGATTAAATACGACATTGTAAATAAAAGTGTCTGAAAGTTAAATATGCACTAAATACTAATTTATGAACATAATTGAGAAAATTATAACAACAGATTTCTCCAATTTCAAACAACTGCCTTCTAACCAGAACTAGTGCTCTGTCCACTTCAAATCTTGGGCCAGGATGAGACGTAAGTCCGAGTAAAGCTGCCATCCCACTAAATGATTTCCTGCTTGAAATGCACTCTTTCCTTTTTATTCATAACTGAGATGGGACTTCTAATATCAAAGTCCTGCCCCTACACCAGAAGTTTTAGGAGTGAAATCCTGGAAGCCCAACTTAAGACCAGAAAAACTTCTGTTATTATAAAACTTCTTTGAAGCTATTAGATCAAAGGATGCCACCCCAATTCCCTACTGCCTTGTGATCCTAACCCGAGTACAGAAAAATGCTAATTGTCTCCAGTTTCAAGAATTTGTTAGCTTCAAAAATCAGAAGTACCTGGGCCACATTTCAACTCCAGCTGAGGGCTGGAATGTTTACCTGGCTCACTCTCAAATGAAAAGTTGTAGTCCAACATCAACCGGGACAGTCATGCAGTAGCCATCAATAAGCCACACAGGCCAGGTGGACCACAAGTCACTTGGCAGCCTTCACTGAAGCAAACCGTACTGAAGGCCTGACCGCCAACCCTTCCCTGGTGAACAGGACAATGGGCTAGCAGTCAAGAAAGTTATAGATTCTTCTAGTCACAGATCCTTTTTCAGATTCTTGACTGATTTAACTGAAGAAATCAAATTTGAAAAAATGTAAAGACTTTTTGAAATACAAATGAAAAATGCTGAGTATGCCTCACAGATCTAGTTACTTCATTTGTTGAAAAACATAAAATATATATTATTTGCAATTTGTTTTGTTTACAAAATCATTCCTGGCCTTGTGAAATGATGGGGGGCAGGGGACAACTAGCACTTTTCTTGAGGGTCTGCACAGATCTTTAAACTTCACTAAGCCAGTTTCTCTATCTGGATATAACACTGGGAGTTACGTGCTCTTCCCTCAAAGATAAGCTAAAGATAAATAAATACTGGATGGAAGTACTTTCAGCATTTCAGAAGGAATTCGTTTAAAAATAAATCAATAAATGAATGCAATGGAACCGGTTTTAACCCCAGATCAAGAATTCAGACCAAAGCAGTGCTGGGAGTCCAATTCATTCAAGTCGGACTTTTCTGTCTGTATTTGAGTTTCTGGGTTGGGAAACTGGTCTGTATTTCTATAAATCCCTGTTCTGAGCCATAATATAAGGGAACTCTTCTGTAATGCCCCAGCCCGCTCCCTATCTTTTCCAGAACTACCAGCCGGAAAAGACAACCCTCCGCAAATCCTACAAATCCTCCCCACCTGCAAAGATTCAGATGGATCCCACAACTTTTCAGCCCTTCGTGACTTGTTACCACTCCTTTGGAGGTAATCACTTCTAATGTCCCCACTCAGGGACAATCACTCCTCCGCTCAGCTTGACACTCTGGGCTGAGCCGTCCCCCGTCTCCCGACAGCTCCGACGACCTTAGACGTCTTCACCAGTTCGCCAGACATCGGGACCTCAAAAGCTCCTGTTCCTGCCCCACCTCCCCGAGCCAGCCGCTCCCCAGGCTCTCTTCAACCCCCGGATCCCCGGCACAGCATCACGGGACTCCCGGTTGTTCTACGCGCTCGGGATCCGCCGCACACCTCACCCCTTCCCCCCGCCCGACCCGCTCTCCCGGCCCTAACCCTTCCCCCCCCCCCCCCCCTTGGGCCCGGGGGGGGGGAGGGCAAAGCCCTCCGCGACTGGACTGAGACTCGAGAGGCCAGGCGTCCCCCTACCAGGCCCTGCCTGGGCCTCTCGGCTCGACTGCCCCCCTGGCCCAGCCGTGCTTATGCCGAAGAGTAGGGCAGCACGAGCTCAGGGCCCAGCACTTACTCGGGAAGGTAAGTGGAGGAGAAGGAGCTCCACTTGTGTAGCGCGTAGGGGAGAAGCCGGCACTCGGGCGCCGCAGCGACAGCCCCGCCAGCCGCCATCTTGTCAGCACCGAGGCGGCCGCCACCGACCGCCAGCCGCGCCGGGAGGAGGGGAGGGGTGGGGCCTGCTCTTAAAGGGGCCGCGGCCTGACGGGCTGAGCGCTCTCCGGTTCGCGGGTCTCGCCCGCTTCCTGGACTGCTGAGGCGCGCGCGGGTCCTCGGTTCTCTCCTAGAGTTTCCATCGCCTAATGCTCCTTAGTAGACTGACACAAACTGGGACTGGACTGTGAGCACCTGAGGGCTGTCCTGGGCTTGGAGGGGAGTGGCGCAAAGGACTTTTCTTACAAGCTGAGGTAAGGAGAAACCAAGAGTGTTAGAAAAAGAAACAAACTGTAGTTGGGAGCCGGGACGGGAAACTGAGAGACCGTCCTGGGAGCAGGGACGTCTTTGCGACTTTGGAAACCGCTGCCCTCTCCCGCGTTATCCGTCCTTTGAGGCCGCGGCACCGAAAGGGAGCTGGCGCGGAAGACCTAGCATCCTTTCCCGCCGCGGTGCTGGTTTTAAATGTCTCGCCCCGCGTTCCCGAGTCACATGGAGACAGGAAAAGGAAATGCTCGGGTGTCCTCTCACCCTGTTCTGTTTGCGGTTTGTGAGGTGCCCTTCCTTGTCAACATTTGTGGCGTGCCCTCTCACACCAATCCGTGCGCTCGGCTTGCTCAGTCCTGGTATTCACCTACAGACCAGGAAAAACAGAACAAAAAAACCTTAAGGAGCTGAGGAAGCCGCGTGTCATCGGTTTTTTTTTTTTTTTTTTCCAGCTGTTAAATCTGCCCGCTTTTAGCTCGCACAGAAATTTCGTCCAAAAGTTGAGACAGAACAGAGTTGTTAAAAAAAAGAGAGAGAGAGACAGAGAGAGACCAGAGAAGGAATAACAGCCCAGGTGCTCTGAATGCCATATGGGCATCACGTGAGCTTCTTATCAAAAAAGGAACATTTGCTCCAAATATCTGGCAGCTTTAGATAATGCTCCCCCTCAGGTACCCGTTTGTCAAGGTTACGCACGCTTAGTTCTTGGCTTAGCCACTGCAGTTAGTCACTCCCTAAAGAAAAGTTTCCAGCCGGAAAAGCCGTGACAGTGTCTTCCTCTCCACCTGACCCACAGAAGAACTGTAAGTTTTCTCAGTGAACGACCAACTGAGTTGAAACACTTCAACAGTATTCTCTTCCCAACCAATCATTAAGCTGCCCAAAGCTCCTCAGATCTTTTCCTGACCTCCCCTTACTGTAGGGGAAAACTTAGCAGTGGCCTTTGCTGGAATATCAGATCAAGAATGTCAAAAAAGGAGCGTCTGGCTGGCTCAGTCAGTAGAATATTCCACTCTTGATCTTGGGGTTGTGAGTTCGAGCCCTGCATTGGGCATAGAGATTACCTTAAAAAAAAAAAAAGTTAAAATTTTGGAAAGAAAGAATGCCCCAAAGAAGGCCACAGTATGTTAGCTTCTAAAAGCACATGCGCTTTGGGTGTTGCAGCATGTTGGAAAAGTGTTTGTTCCTTGAGGGAATGCTGTGATCTCAGTGACTCAAGTTGGGAGTCTAGAGATGGGGGAGAGGCCAGAGAAGGTTGGTCCCAAAGATGCTTAGTGGTTAACTTTAGGAGAAAGAGATACTTTGAAGGGAAAAATTTTAAGATGGTGACTCAGTTTAGTTAGTTAAGGGCTCTGAAGTCGCTAACCTCACCTCTTACCCTAATGTAAGTAGTCTTTGTTCTTTTCCAGACATAGAGTTACAGTTTCTGAGTGATCCTTTTATTTTTTTTTATTGAGTCTATTTGTTTATTTATTTGACAGAGAGAGTGGGGGGTGAGGGGCAGAAGGAGAGGGAGAGAGACATTCTCAAGCAGACTCCATGCTGAATGCATAGCTGGTCATGGGGCTCGATCTCATGATCCCAACATCATGATCTGAGCCTAATCAAGAGTCGGATGTTCAACCAATTGAGCCACCCAGGCGCCCCCAGTGATCCTTTTTAAAAAACAGATACAAGCCAGTTCTTCTTGAGATGACTTTCTGTGACTTTCTATTCCATTTAAGTAATACGGAAATCCCTGAGCAGAGGCCTTTCATATCCTGCCTTGATTACCTCTCCAGCCTTTTCTCTTCTTTCTCCCTTACAAGCTTTACTCCTGCCAAACTAAACTAACACACTGAATTGGCTCCTGTAAGTTCTGTGCTCTCTCTGGCCTCCGGGGCTTAGTTGAAGCCAAACCAGGAGTACTCTTCACCATTCTTTACCTGGCTAACTCCTGCTCATTTTTCAGATCATTTCATGCTGGAAAATCGTTCCTGATCACCTATTTTGAGGTTAGGTGCCATTTTCTATATTTCCCTCCTTATCTTAGCAAATATCACAATATATTTTAATTTCCTCTTTTTTCTATTCTCTCTTCCTAGACTGTAACTCCCATATAGGTAGGAGTTATGCATATCCTGTTCACAGTTGTATCCTCAGTTCTATGAGAATGTCTAGTACATAGTAAGTGCTCAGTAAATATTTATTGAAGAATGAATAAATTACACTTAAAGGGAATTTGGGTTGCAAAGGAAAGAGAATGCCAGAACTTCTTAGGCAGCAAACATGTATCTCCTGAGGTGTGATTGCCATGAAGAATGTAAAGACCCAGGATAATGTGGCTTTCCTGCCGCAAAGACTTTACAAATGGTACAATAAGTTCAAGTATTCATATGATAACAAAATATAGACATGGTGCTATCCTGAACTCAAATTTTATGTAAATGTAAAGATAAAATAGAAGACTAAAAGATTTCAAAATCTGTGAGAATCTACTAGTAGCTCAGATGAAACTTAGTATCTTCCTCTGCCTTTGGGGCATTGCCTTATGTGACAGGGTTCATTGTAAGGATACATGGGGAAGGCCTGGAAACTGTCAGCAGCTATTTAATTCCTCTAGGTTCCCCACACTTCAAAGATTGGGACAAACCGGTAGCCTCATGGAGAACTGGATAATAGATGATTATTTTTCCGAGATCAACAGCTCCAGTGACCCAGTCATCTTGTCACCCCTTGAAAGCAATCATCTTTTACTCTCTGATGCCTTCTCGGTATGCTTCTCATAGTACATACTTACCAGAAAAAGTAACTGATTGTATTTGGTTTGTCACCATTCACTATCTTTTCCTATTTAAAAAAAAAAGTGTGGGGGGGGATTTATTAAGAGGCTTTGATGTTCCAGGCTTTGTCTAGATGCTAGTAAGACAGAGATAAACGAGTCAGACAAGGGCCCATACCATTCTGTTATGGTAACATATAATAAATAAGTCAACCAGATCATTTTAGTCTGTGCATTTGAGTACTAAGAAAAGACTACACTGAAGTAATATTTAGATTGGATGGTGAAAGAAAATTCTCTAAGAAGGTAGTAGTTAAATTAAGCAAATAACCTATACGGTAAGAAAGTGCAAATGCTGGATGTGAACATTCTAGGCAGAGAGAATAAACGAGTGCAATCAGCCTGAGACAAGAAAGGAATTGGTATATTTAAAGAATAGAAAGTGTGGCTGGAGCATAGTGATGGGGAGCATTATCCATTTTAGATTTTATAAAGTTCACTCAGAAAATGGGTTGGAGAGAGGGAAGAGTTGAAGTGAGAAGACTTGACAGGAGGTTATTATAGTAGCCAGGCAAGAAATGATGGTGGCTTGGACTAACAGAGGAGATGGAGAACAGAGGTTGAATTGGGACATATTTTAGAAGTAAATCCAGCTAGACTTGCTGGTGGGGGGTGGGGGGAAGGCAGGCAGAAAAGGAAAAAATCAAGGATAATCCCTGGGTTTGGTGTTTGCATCACTAGGTAGATAGTGATGCTCTTATTGAAAGGGGAAGATTTAGAGTTAGAATAGTTTCAAGGTAGAAAGAATCAAGAATTTTGAGTTCAGACATTCAAATGGCCAAGGGACACATGAAAAGATACTCAACACCACTAGTCATCAGATAAATGTAAATCAAAACCATAATGAGATATCCCTGCATACCAGTTAGTATTACTAGTATCAAAAAGACAAGTAATAACACGTGTTGGCAAAGATGTGGAGGAAAGGAAAGCCTCGTACATGGTTGGTAGGAATGTAAATCAGTACAACCATTGTAGGAAACAGTATGGATGTTCCTCAGAAAATTAAAAATAGAAATAGCATATGATCCAGTAATTTCACTATTGGGTATATGCCCAAAGAAAATGAAAACACTGATTTGAAAAGATACATGGGGTGCATAGCTGGCTTAGTCGGTAAAGCATGTGACTCTTGATCTCAGAGTCACGAGTTCAAGCCCCAAACTGGGTATAGAGCTTACTTTAAAAAAAAAAAAAATGAAAAGATATAGGCACCCCTATGTTTATTGCAACATTATTTACATAGCCAAGAAGTGGAAGCAGCCCAAGTGTCCATTGCTACATGGAGGAATAAAGAAATATGGTATATACAGGGGCACCTGGGTGGCTCAGTGGGTTAAAGCCTCCACCTTCGGCTCAGGTCATGAACCCAGCCTCCTGGGATTGAACCCCAGCTCTCTGCTTGGCAGGGAGCCTGCTTTCCTTCCTCTCGCTCTGTCTGCCTCTCTGCCTACTTGTGATCTCTGTCAAATAAATAAATAAAATCTTTTTTAAAAAATGGTATATACATATACAAAAGAATGAAATCTTGTCATTTGCAACAACATGAATGGACCTAGAGGGTATTATACTAAGTGAAATAAGTCAGAGAAAGACAAATACCGTATGATTTCACTTATATGTGAAATCCAAAATACAAAACAAATGAACAAACAAGCCAACAAAAAAACAAACACTCTTAAATACAGAAAACAAACTGACCAGAGGGAAGGTTGGTAAGGGGGTGGGTGAAATGGGTGAAGGGATTAAGAGGTACAAAAGAAAAAAAAAAAAAGGGAAGTCTGATATCAGTGTTATACAGGGGATGTCTAATAGATATCCAAGTGGAATTGCTAAGGGTGTAATATGGAGAGTCTATATTGGTCAGAGTCTTACATCTAGTCACCTTATAGGCATTTGGCCTTCTTTTTATCTAACCCTATAGTGGTTGCTTATTTTGCCTCAGGCACTGATTCCTGAGTCAGTAAAATTTTCTCTGCGTAGCAGAATCATTGTAGCTCCAAGTATAGAGGCCTAGATAAAAGAAACCATCGGTGGCAGCCTTCTGCAGAAGAGGATGTACGGGCTCAGAGAATGTCTATGGAAAGAAACTTAAGAGTATGTTTTGAAAATCTTAGTTTTGTTCCTAGGCCTGGTACATTTCTAGCCATGCAAACTTGGGAAAGTCACATAACTTATAGTGGTAGAAAATTGAAACCCCTATAATATTTTCTACCCTTATAAAATGAATTTAATCAAATCTATCCTGTCTACTTCACAAAGGAGTTTTGAAGATCAAGTGAAGGAAGAGAACAATTATTGAGTACCTAGCTTGCCTACTATGAGATAATGTAAGTTCTCATTTAATCCTCAGAGAAACTGTGAGATATAAGAGATATAAACTTTTTTGAAAGCACAACTTTTTTTTTTTTTTTAAGATTTTATTTATTTATTTGACAGACAGAGATCATAAGTAGGCAGAAAGGTGGGCAGAGAGAGAGAGGAGGAAGCAGACTCCCTGTGGAGCAGAGAGCCCGATGTAGGGCTTGATCCCAAGACTCTGGGATCATGACCCAAGCCGAAGGCAGAGGCTTTAACCCACTGAGCCACCCAGGCGCCCTGAGATATAAATATTTTTATCACCCTTTCACAATCAGAAAAATAAGGCTCAGAAAAGTTAAATACTTGTCTTGGGTTTGCTTCTTCACATGTGTGGGACAGAAGAGAGGGAGGTGGGGGTATTCCTTCCCCTGACTTCCTTCCTGTAAGGTCACTTTGGACTGACTGGCCCTTTTGACCAGAAGTCACAAGTCCTCTTCCTAAGTGGTCTCTCCACACAGCTCTCTGGTTCTGGGTTCCAGTAACCACTCCCACCCCTTGCTTCCTGCTGTTTCCTGGTATGTTCTTGCACTTTTATAAAGAGTCCCTTTATTAAACCTCTTACATTGCCCAACTTGAGAATGCCATCTATTTCTAGCTGGGACATTCACTGATATAGTAACTTATCCAAGGAGGTTTAGCTAGTGAGTGACAGAGCCAGAATCTCTTTGGTTCAAAAGCTGGTCCTGTTCGATTACATCCCATTCGTCTCAAGTGGAAAGAGACAGAGTAAACTATAAAGTACTATTCAGATATAAGATGTTGTCAAATAAAAAAAGACCACCGAGAGTTAGAAGGCAAAACAAATTTGGCTGATTTATTTATTTCTAGGCAAAGGAACACATCAGGCTAAGGGGGAAAAAGAAGGTGTTTTTAGTTTTTTATTTTTATTTTTTTAAAGATTTTATTTATTTTATGTATTTGACAGAGACATAGCGAGAGAGAGAACCCAAGCAGGGGGAGTGAAAGAGGTGAGAAGCAGGCTTCCTGGGCAGGCAGGGAGCCTGAAGTGGGGCTCGATCCCAGCACCCGGGATCATGACCCAAGCCGAAGTCAGACGCTTATCGACTGAACCACCCAGGCGCTCCCCAGAAGGTGTTTTTAATTATAAGGAAGGGTTTTCATGATTGTTATGTTCACTAAAGATTAAAATATACCCTCTAAATGAGCTGGAATAAATCAACAGCTCTGTACATGATTAGTTAAAACAAGCCTTATACTTCAGTGGCCAGGAAAAAATAAATCTTCAGAAAAGTCCTGTAAGGGTCTTATTTTAGCTGACACGGGGTTGTGTAAAGTTTATGGTTTTTTTAAACAGTTTTAGGTGTTGAGGAAAGTAGAAGCACAATACAGCATTCAGTGTGCCATCTCCTCGGCAAGCTCTGCTGTAAATGGAAGAATTCCCTTTTACAATATTTGGCCACAGATGAAGAAACTAATACTCAAATATGCTAGATGTGCTAAGGTCATTTACACAACTGGTCTTTTGCAGATCTGACTCCATAACCTAAGTACCTGATTCTCAGTGCCTTTGTTCCTCACATAATTTTTTAAAAATTTTTTATAAATACGTAATGTATTATTAGGCCCAAGGGTACTGGTCTATGAATTGCCAGGTTTACACACTTCACAGCACTCACCATAGCACATACCCTCCCCAATGTCCATAACCCAACCACCCTCTCCCTAACCACCACCCCCCCACCCCCGGCAACCCTCAGTTTGTTTTGTGACATTAGAGTCTCTTACAGTTTGTCTCCCTCCGGATCCCATCTTGTTTCATTGATTCTTTTCCTACACCCCAAAGCCCCCACGTTGCATCTCCACTTCCTCATATCAGGGAGATCTTATGATAGTTGTCTTTCTCTGATTGACTTATTTTGCTAAGCATAATACCCTGTTCCTCATTAATTAATGGGAACTTTTTAGGACTACTCCTACATTATTCTTTATATCCTCCTTAACTAGCACATAGTAGATACTCAGCTATGCCTGAACTGTATGTCTTAGTTCCTCCTGAGTTTCTTCTCACCAATTGTCTTAGACAGTTAAGTCTGCTATAACAAAAACAGCATAAACTTTGTGGCTTAAATGACAAATACTTATTTTTCGCAGCTCTGGAGGCTTGGAAGTTCAAAATCAAGGTGCTTGTAGATTCAGGATCTGATGAAAGCCCTCCTCCTGATTTGCAGACATCCACCTTCTGCCTCTTGCCCCCTAAAATGCATGTCCTTCTTACATGCAAAATACATTTATTTCATCCCAATAGCCCCAAAAGTCTTAGCTCATTCCAGGATAATGTCTAAAGTCCAAAGTTTTTTCCAAATATCATCGCAATCAGATATGGATGAGGCTCTTCTGGAGGCAGAACTCCTCTCCAGCTATGAATCAGTGAAACCAGGTAGGGTATTGCTTCCACAATACAGAGGTAGGAGAGGCAAAAAGATAGACATTCCTGTTCCAAAAGGAAGAAATGAAGAGGGAAGGAGGGATGAGTTACCAGGCAAACTCAGTGAGATCTTAAAGCCTGAGAATAATCCCTGTTGGCTCCTTGCTCTGCTTTTAGTACTGCCTCTTTGGCTCCCTGGGACTGTGATCCTGCCTGCCACTGCTATTCCGCCATTCCAGAAACCTCCCTGCTGCTGGTCACACCCCCAGGGCTCTGGGTAGCCCAGCCCCAGGGCTGTGAGTGCAAGTCTGTTTAACAGAGCTGATAGCCTCCTCCTTTGAAAACCTGATGGCACCCCTGATCTCTGAATTGTTTTCAGGGTCATTCTTTCCCTGTCTTGAAGAATAGCTTATGTTCCAACCACATAGCTCTGTGGTCCTGGTCCTGTAAAATCCAAGACATCCAACAGGCTTTCTTCATTCCATCTGTGTCCATCCCCTTCAGTTCACACTGGGGTATCCTTGCTGAAGTGGCTGATTAGGTCTGTGGTTCACATCCGCACTAATCTCCTTATCAAATGGTCAGCCAGCCATACCGTCAGTGTTCTCTTCAAACCTGCTTTCTCGTTTCTTGTAATGTGGACAGGCTTAGAATTTTCCAAATCTTTAAATTCTCATTCCTTTTTGCATAACACTTCCGTCATCAGTTCTATAAGCAGTGAGGAGTAACTAAGCCACTCCTTCAATACTTTGTTTAGAAATCTCAGCTAGATAACCAATTTCATCACTTGCAAGTTGTACCTTCACAGAACACAAGAACAAGAACACAAATTCTTTACCACTTTAGACAAAGATCACCTTTCCTCCAGTCTCTGGTAACATGTTCCTCATTTCTGTCTGAAACCAGAATGGCCTTTCCTGTCCATATCTCTAGCAACATTCTATTTGTGTATTCTCCTAAAGAATGGAAAGCATTCTCTCCAGCTCTCTTCCCTCTGAGCTCTTGCCAGAATCACCTTTGGTAACCCCTCACAGCAATAATGAGTTTTTCAAGCATGTACCCCCCAAACTCCAGCCTCTACTCATTACCCACTTCCAAAGCTGCTTCCACACTTTTAGGTATTTTTTGCAGCAGCATGCCCACTTCTGTGTACCATTTTTTTCTTCGTTAGCTTAGGCTACTGTAACAGCAATGCAATAGACTACGTGGCTTAAATAGTTATTAACCTTAATAATTAAAGTTATTTTGTCAGCAAAAATGTATTCAGAAATAGCAGAAAATTACGGTTCAGGACAGGCAAGCTACAGCGAAACCATAGACAAGTCCAGCAGGCAAAGGAGAGGGATGTTATTTGGTTGAAAAAGAAGAAGTTGGAAGGGTTGTTTTGAATGAAAGTCCATCGGAGAAAACAAAGAGTTCAGGGTGATGACTTCTCATTAGCTGATTTGCAGAGGAAGTCAATGTCTTGTAGGAGATGCAATGTACAGCTTTTCCCTCTTGGGGCCTATAACTGATGGTTCTTTCCTGGTGATGATTCTTCTGTTGGAGTGTAATTGACACTTCTGGTGAGAGAGTATAACTGATAGTTCTTCCTATAACTGACATTGGGTGGTGTATCTATCCTCTGTCTACTTTAGTAAGGTTTTCCTTCACTAATTTTCACACAACAAACATTTATTTCTCACACTTCGGCTGGAAGTCCAAAATCAAGGTACTGGTAGATTGGTGTCTACACCCTTATTCCGGGTTTGCAGATGGATGCCTTCTTGCTGTGTGGCTGAGAGAAAAAAGAGTTCTGGTCTCATTCCCTTGTAAGGACCCTAATCCCATCAGAAGGCTCCGCCTTCATGACTTCCTCAAAATATAATCAGCTTCTAAAGGCTCCACCTCCTAAAACCATCACATCAAGGGGTAGGGGCTTCAACCTATGATTTTGAAGAAAACGCAAACCTTCAGTCCATAGCACTAATTTATGATTATAGTTTAAAAAATCAAAGGAGCTTGTTTAGGGATCATTTATAGATCAGAAGACTAGAAAGAATTAAAGACATGGGGGTTATCCATCCATTTTTGGTTAGTAAATGAAGAAAATCATCATGGGGATTGGAATTTGCCCCCAAATAATTCCCATTCAGAATTTCTTGCATACCAGGAATATGCATGCATTATCTCCATGAACCCTCATGGCAGCCCTGCAAGTACACTCTCTTGGAGGTCAAGATTTGCCAAACTCACATGTGCCCTGTTACATAATTCTCAGATGTATACATTCAGGATTCAGAAGGCCAAGAGAAATACGTGATGTTGAAAGACCCCTCCCCTAGAAGATAGATAGGATAACTAACCGCTTGTTTGCTTTTCTGTGAACCGCTGGCTTTTAGGCATAGGTTAGGTTATTAATTGGGTTATTAATTGCTTATTAATTGCTCTTTTGCCTTTCTGTAACTGCTTGGCTTATAGAAATAATAGAGACGCCATGATGGCATTCCTACCTTCCCCCTTCTTGTTCCCCTTTCCCGCCTCTCTCCTCCCGCT
>NC_081560.1:20958863-20995869 GCF_022355385.1 Mustela nigripes
CACGGGCCCTCAGAACCAATCAGCTTGTTCCCCCTTCCCGCCTCTCCCTTCACGCGCGCGGGTCCTCAGAACCAATCAGCAAACTCCAAGTATGCCTTTTTCAAAGTTCAAATTGTCAACCAATCAGTTGCGCCCCACCCAAAACTTGTTTGTACCTTCCTATATAAGACCCTGCTTCTCTCCAGTCGGGGTGCTCGGTTAGCTGGAGCTACCGACCACCCGCCGGTACCTGCGTGACAATAAAGAACCTCTTGCTGATTGCATCCAGTGGCAGTGTTGGATTCTTGGGTAAGGGGATCCGCGGGTCTTTCATTTGGAGGTCCCACCGAGACCATCGGACTCCTGCCCAGGGATCCAACTGACTCCCACCGGGAGGTAAGCTGGCCAGTACAAAACTGTCTCTTCGTCTTCTCGTCTTCTGTTCTATGTCTATATTTGTTCTGCCTATACGCCTGGCGTGTAGGACTGTACGACAGCATGCGTTGTTGCTCTGTATTCTGTAGGCAGCTTGAGAAGGAGTTGACGAACTCAGACTTCTCCCCTGCCACCCTGAGGGACGCCCCAGGGATCAGAGGGGCCCGCTTTTTTGGGGCCCCACAGGTATCCGAGGGATATATCCGTCTGTCCGTTCCAGAGGGCCCCTCGGCCTCTGGACGGAATCTGTCCACCGCAGGGAGATCTCGAGGCTCCTCTGGGCCGGTGGAAACCGTACTTTCGGTGGTATACCGAAACCGCGCAGCGACCTTTTTGTTAATTGTTTTGTGTGTTCTACTCGTTGTCCTTGGTGTTTTCTTTGATTCTAAAATGGGTCAAACACTAACGACCCCTTTAAGCCTCACTCTAGGTCACTGGAGAGATGTTCAGATCCGAGCCAACAACTTATTGGTGGAAATCAAAAGAAGAAAATGGCAGACTCTCTGCACCTCTGAATGGCCCACCCTCAAGGTCGAATGGCCTGCAGAGGGAACCTTTAACATCAATGTTATCTTGCAGGTCAAGGAACGAATCTTCAATCAGGGACCTCAAGGTCATCCGGACCAAGCACCTTACATCGTGGTCTGGGAAAGCCTGGTCAAAGAGCCCCCTCCGTGGGTCTCTCCTTTTGTTCCCCCTTGCCCTCCCTTAAACCCTACCCCTCACCCAGTTCCCTCCGCTCCACCGGCGCCGGCTCCACACCCCACACCAACTCCTACTGACCCCTCAAAACCCCCCACCTCTTCCAACCTATATCCTGTAGTCCCTATTGACCCTCCCTCTTCTAACAACGCCTCCTCTCTGCGACGCCCCAGGCAATTACAGGTCCTCCCTCCTGAGGAATCTCCTTTGATAGACCTCCTGACCGAGGACCCCCCACCTTATCATCCTCCTAGATTGGCACCAAACCCCATGGGGGATCCAGATCATCTTGGAAGAAATGACCCTTCACCATCTCCAATCGCAGGCAGAGTTAGAGGCCAACAAAGACCAGAACAGGAGGAAACTTCCAGACTCTTACCCTTGCGTCAAGGGAGGGAACCAGGGAGCCTCCAATACTGGCCCTTCTCTGCATCCGATTTATATAATTGGAAGTCTCATAACCCTTCCTTTTCACAGGACCCTGTGGCCCTAACCGCCTTAATTGAATCCATTTTAGTTACACATCAGCCTACCTGGGACGATTGCCAGCAGCTCTTGCAGGCTCTCCTCACCACAGAGGAGAGACAAAAGGTCTTTCTAGAGGCCAGAAAGAATGTCTTAGGAGACGACGGAAGGCCCACACAACTTCCTAACGTGATAGATGCAACTTTCCCTCTGACTCGCCCTGACTGGGACTTCAATACGGCTGCAGGTAGGACCCACCTACGTCTTTACCGCCAGTTACTCATAGCAGGCCTCCATAATGCGGGGCGCCGCTCCACTAATTTGGCCCAGGTAAGACAGGTGACTCAAGGTAAGGAGGAATCTCCAACCGCCTTCCTAGAAAGGCTTAAGGAAGCTTACCGCAGGTATATGCCTTTTGACCCAGATAGTAACGAACAGAGAGGAAATGTCTCCATGGCATTCATTTGGCAGTTGGCTCCAGATATTAGAAATAAGCTACAGTGTTTGGAGAATCTACAAGATTTTACTTTGCAGGATTTATTAAAAGAGGCAGAAAAGATTTTTAATAAAAGAGAAACTCAGGAGGAGAAAGAGGAACGACTTAGGAAGTTGCAGGAGGAAAAAGAGGAAAAACTAAAGAAGGAAGCTGAGGAAAAGGAAGAAAAGCGAGAGCGTAAACGAAACAAGGAACTTAGTAAAATCTTGGCCGCCGTAGTGCAAGGCAGTCAGGGCTTAGAGATAGGGAAGTCAGACAGGGAGGGAGACATAAGGAGGCTCCGGATAGACCGGGACCAATGTGCCTATTGCAAGGAGAGAGGACATTGGGCCAAAAACTGCCCGAAAAGGCCTAAGGGAAATGCTAACAAGAACCACAAGGGGCCACCGTAACCGGCCCCAATGGGACTCCTCTACATGTCCTTACCTTACAATTGGAAGAAGAATATAGACTACATGAGGAGCCCCCCCAACCTCAGAGGGACATAAAATCCTGGCTTGATGCCTGAGGTGCTAGGGTCCGACAACAGGCCTGCCTTTGTCTCCCAGGTAAGTCAGTCGGTGGCCAAGCTACTGGGGATCGATTGGAAACTACATTGTGCTTACAGACCCCAGAGTTCAGGGCAGGTAGAAAGAATGAATAGAACTATTAAGGAGGCTTTAACTAAATTACTGCTTGAAACTGGCTCTAAAGATTGGGTATCGCTCCTACCTCTAGCACTCTATCGGGCTAGAAACACCCCAGGACCTCATGGCCTAACTCCCTTTGAGATTCTCTATGGTGCTCCACCCCCCGCTGTCACATTCTTTGCCCCCGATATCTCTGCTCATGCCCCTTCCCCCTCTATACAGGCCCATCTGCAAGCTCTGCAGCTGGTGCAGCAGGAAATCTGGAAACCCCTGGCAGCCGCCTACAAGGAGAAACTTGACTTCCCACTGCGGCCACATCCCTACAGAATAGGGGACACCGTCTGGGTTCGCAGACATCGGGCCACAAACCTTGAACCCCGTTGGAAGGGACCCCACACAGTGCTCCTGACGACACCCACAGCACTGAAAGTTGACGGGATTGCAGCCTGGATCCACGCCTCCCACGTGAAAGCCGAGCACCCAGAAGAACAGACCGAACCCCTTCAGGACTCAGAATGGACCATCCGGCGATCTTCAAATCCGCTAAAGAGAAGACTCATGCACCGCTAATCCTTCTCCTTGTTTACACCTTCCTTTCCTTTGGGGGTCCCAGTCCACATTTCCCCAAACAATTAACTTGGCAGGTCTCCTCTCAGACGGGAGAAGTTGTCTGGTCCATAACGGGCCTACATACGCCTGGTAATTGGTGGCCTAATCTCACCCCTGATTTTTGTCAGCTGGCGGCAGGGCTAGAAACTTGGGATATCCCATCCCATGATCATCAAAATCTTCAATCCTACATGGGGGCCAGAGCCCAACAAATGACTGCTCATGGTTGTAGTAGCCCCACTGCCAGATGCAGGCTAGCTCAATCTGATTTCTATGTATGCCCCAAGGATAATAGAAATAGGGAGACAGGCTACAGGTGTGGAGGGTATCAAGTATACTTTTGTTATGAATGGGGTTGCGAGACCACTGGAGCTGCCTATTGGCGCCCAACGTCTTCCTGGGACTCAATTACCGTTAGCAGGAATTATACCAAGGCCCATCCCGACGGGCGGACCTGCTACCATCCACGAGGGGGAGACGGGTCTGGAAATAGTCGCTGGAAACCAGCCTTGTCACTACCACTGAAAATCAGCTTCACAGACAAGGGCAAAAACCGACCGCTCACAGAGTGGCAACAGGGGTATACATGGGGCCTTAGATGGTATCTTCCAGGAGAAGATAAAGGCGTCATCTTCAAAATCCATCTTAAAATAGAAAATCCCCAAACTTACCCCGTAGGGCCAAATTTTGTTCTGCCAGACCAAAAACCCTCTAAAACCCCAGCGCTGTCCAGCTCCGCCAGGTCCCGCCCGCCAACCTCCCATACATCCCCATCCAACTCCCGCCTCGAAGCATAAAATAGGCACTTCTAAAGGGACTTCCAAACCCCCTGCTGCTAGCCCAAGCCAAAAACCTCTAAAATCAGAAACTCCGCTTGTCGGAACTGGGGACCGGCTTTTCAATTTAATTTTAGGAACATATACGGCCCTCAATTATTCCAATCCTGAATTTACTGAAGACTGTTGGCTCTGTTTGGTTTCAAGCCCCCCCTACTACGAGGGGATAGCCATTGTCGCCAATTATACCAACCACACAAATCCCCCAATCGCTTGCAACTCCCAGGGACATAAACTCACCCTTTCTGAAGTATCTGGCCAGGGACTATGCTTAGGCCCTGTGCCCACTTCCCATCAGGCACTATGTAACACCACCATCCGGAATATCCCTCCTGGTAATTATTATCTAGCAGCACCCAACGGGACATATTGGGCTTGTAGCACCGGCTTGACCCCTTGTGTTGCTGCCCAAACTTTAGATGTTACTGCAGACTATTGCATATTAGTTCAACTTTGGCCCAAGGTAACTTACCACAGTTCGAGATTTGTCCTTGACTTCTTCGAGCAAAAGCAAAGGTCTCAATACCGGAGGGAGCCCATAACTCTGACTATAGCTTTGCTGTTGGGCATCGGGGGAATAACAGCAGGTATTGGAACAGGAGCTTCCACTTTAATCCAAGGTAATCAGCTCAGGCACTTACAAGTTGCTATGAATGCTGATCTTGAGGCCATAGAGAAATCAATCACAGCCCTAGAAAAATCCTTGACTTCCTTATCAGAGGTTGTACTACAGAACAGGAGAGGACTAGACCTTTTATTTTTAAAAGAAGGAGGGTTATGTGCAGCTTTAAAAGAAGAATGCTGTTTTTATGCCGACCATACCGGGGTGGTCAGAGAAACAATGGACAAGCTAAGAGAGAGATTAGCCCAGAGAAAAAGAGATTTTGAATCCCAACAGGGCTGGTTTGAAAATTGGTTCACCCGTTCCCCTTGGTTCACAACCTTAATATCCACCCTCATGGGGCCCCTTATCATCTTATTACTGATTCTGTCAATTGGCCCTTGCATCATAAATAGGCTTGTCCAATTCACTAAAGACCGCTTGTCCGTAATTCAGACAATGGTACTAACACAACAATATCAACTTTTAAAACAATCAGAGTCCCGGACAAGCTTAGAGCAGGAACAAGACGAATGGATATAAGATTCTATCCATGATAAAGAAAAAGGGGGGAATGAAAGACCCCTCCCCTAGAAGATAGATAGGATAACTAACCGCTTGTTTGCTTTTCTGTGAACCGCTGGCTTTTAGGCATAAGTTAGGTTATTAATTGGGTTATTAATTGCTTACTAATTGCTCTTTTGCCTTTCTGTAACTGCTTGGCTTATAGAAATAATAGAGACGCCATGATGGCATTCCTACCTTTCCCCTTCTTGTTCCCCTTTCCCGCCTCTCTCCTCCCGCGCACGGGCCCTCAGAACCAATCAGCTTGTTCCCCCTTCCCGCCTCTCCCTTCACGCGCGCGGGTCCTCAGAACCAATCAGCAAACTCCAAGTATGCCTTTTTCAAAGTTCAAATTGTCAACCAATCAGTTGCGCCCCACCCAAAACTTGTTTGTACCTTCCTATATAAGACCCTGCTTCTCTCCAGTCGGGGTGCTCGGTTAGCTAGAGCTACCAACCACCCGCCGGTACCTGCGTGACAATAAAGAACCTCTTGCTGATTGCATCCAATGGCAGTGTTGGATTCTTGGGTAAGGGGATCCGCGGGTCTTTCAATGTATTCCTAAGACTACTGGTTCTGCCTTCATCTTAACTTTCCTCACGGTTGCTGTGTTAACTCATTTCAACTTTGCTGTTGTTTGGAATCCTTTCTTTGAGCACAAAGCTGCCAGAAGGAGTGGATGAAAAGCAAATGCCAGCAGTTTGTAAGTAAGGGGATATCCCCTTTATTTTTTAGGACAAAGGAACTTCAGCTAGGCCCAGTGGGGCCTCTGTGCCTTCCCAGGTGAACGCTGAGACTGGTTTCAGGTGTGAAGCTCAGGTCTTTCTGCTCCCAGGAGATGGCAGCAGCAGCCACCACAGCTTCAGCCTGCGGGAGATAACAGAATTCCTCCTTTTGCCTATTGGCATCCAAGCCTAGAAATTCCCGGTATTAGAGACCGCTTTATCCCCGGTTTGCTGAGCTTGGTTGGAGCTGAGACACAGGCCGTGGAGGAACTGGCAATGATTCGTCATCTCATAAGTGCCTGGTTTTTGGTAAACACTTTAGTCCAAACTGTGACCTTGAAGCGTGTGTGAAGGAGGACCAGGAAGTCTCTGGCCAGGGAAAAGAGCTTCAGAAAGAAACAAATAGAGTTGAAACTGGAAGCCGGGTTAGGGGCACCAACTTCCCTCCTCACCCTTGTGCAGTCAAAAATCCACGTATAACTGGACTCCCTAAAAAACTAAAATACATATATCCCACTGTTGACTGGAAGCCTTACTGATAACATAAACAGTGAATTAACCCATATTTTGTATGTGTATTATATACTGTATTATGCTAAAGTAAGCTAGAAAAAGAAAACATTATTAAAACCATAAGGAAGAGAAAAATACCTTTACAGGACTGTACTGTATTTCTTTTCTTTTTTTTTTTTTTTAGGATTTTATTTATTTGACAGAGATGACAAGTAGGCAGAGAGAGTCAGGCAGAGATGGGGGGTGGGGGAAGCAGGCTCCCCGCTGAGCAGAGAGCCTGAGGATCCCATGACCCCGAGATCATGACCTGAGCTGAAGGCAGAGGCTTAATTCACCCAGCCACCCAGGTGCCCCAGGACTGTACTATATTTCTTTAAAAAAAAAAAAATCCACATAGAAGTGGACCCATACAGTTAAAAGCCACGTTGTTCCAGGGTCAACTTAAACACTTCCATCCACACAGGCATAAATGCAGAGGACCCCAGCTCACAGTTTGGTGCCACACCGAAAACACAGATTCTCCACCCAGCTTCCCAGCTACCAATCAGCTGACCTTGTTCCGGAATCTCTCAGAGCTGCAATTTCCTCCTCGACCTAGTGTGGACTCCAATGTAAAGTGCCTGCTAATTCTTAAATTATGAGTTACCGTACTTTTATTTTCAGGATTAAGTAAAATTGGGCCTTCGCCCTTTCAGAATTTTGAAAAATCCCAGACACAACCAGTGCTACGGGATCCAAGTTAATCCCAGGTGAGCACATAGGTGAGCACATAGCCTGGTTCAGCAAAAACTGCCAGCTTCCTGGAAGGTGGGCAGGAATCCCAGGAGACGTCTGAACACCACACAGCTAGGGATGAACTGTCAACTGCTGGGATTTGCTTTGCAAATGACCACATCTAAATGAGGCTGACAAAACAATATTCCTAAAAGCAATTAACACTGACTCCTAGTATATTTGGAAGCCAGAAGTCCTTTTGGGAAAAGTGAAATTGGCTCAGAAAAAATGACCCCACCCCTCTGGGTAGAAATGTTTAGGGTTTAGGGGATTCTTTTTTTTTTTTTTTTTTTTTTAAGATTTTATTTTATTTATTGGACGGACAGAGATCACAAGTAGGCAGAGAGGCAGGCAGAGATAGAGGGTGGGGGGGAAGCAAGCTCCCCGCCAAGCAGAGAGCCCAATGCGGGGCTTGATCCCAGGACCCCGAGATCATGACCTGAGCTGAAGGTAGAGGCTTTAACCCACTGAGCCACCCAGGTGCCCCATGGGTTTAGGGAGTTCTTAAGTCAGGACCTGTCAGTGCTTCTGTCCCACTGTCACATTCAGGGGCTCAACCTGGATTTTGTGAAGGAGAAAATGGAACGAGCTCCTCTCATTTCCTCC
The DNA here is from genome assembly GCF_022355385.1 of Mustela nigripes. Lineage (NCBI taxonomy): Eukaryota > Metazoa > Chordata > Mammalia > Carnivora > Mustelidae > Mustela > Mustela nigripes. The sequence goes on from NC_081560.1 coordinate 20,966,798, forward strand.
CTGCTTCATCCTGCTGGCTCTCACCATCATTGCCTGAATGACTGCAATGTTCATCCATTCATTCAGTAAATATTTACTGGTCACTTACCATGTGCTACATACTGGGAATATAGCTAGCTATTAAGGAGTTCACAGTCACCTAGTTGGGTATTAAATGTGTTAAATATACTAAGTAGCCAGAAAGGATTAGCATATAAATATAAAATATGAAGTAACAATAGTGGCTATAGTGGTAGCAGAAGCATTGGTTCCATAAGGAGCCAATATCTCCACAGGCCAAAGATCTTTTCTATCTTTAATAGATAATATCTTTAAAGCTATACCCAGAATATAGTAGAATCATCTAGACTAGGCCTGCAGGTATTGGCCCCTGCCGTCTGACAAGGCAACCCTTCTTTCTTATTTCACATGAAAGTCGTCATAGGTGAATCCCTTCCTGGAGTAGGAAATGTACACTCCAGAAAGCCACTTTAAATGGAAATATGTATATATTAACTGACCTGAAAGGATCACTGACTGGGGACAGCTTCTCCCTCTATGTTTCCTGCATTAGAATATGGGGGTGGTCAGGTTAAGTAAGGTTCAGTGTCAACTGAAACAGAGGGAACTGAAAGACCATGACAGAAGACATAGTGATGGCAAATTCTGGACGGCTCTGCACTAGAAAAAAGAACCAGATCCAGCATGCAGAGCAGGTCAGAGAGTAAGGCAACAGAGATGTCATGGGACAGGGGACTCAGCTATCTAGTACAACAAACAAACAGAGGAAGCAAACCAGTTCTCCTGGTTCCCCAACATCTCAAATCAATCTGAGGAGGTCAACTGAAGTTTGTCTTCAAAGAGACACCAGTTATCCTCATACTGTTGGAATTGGGCCAAATAATGTCTCAAATGCAAATTTTTATAAAAACCTTTCTTATATTGATCATTTTATTTTCTTCCTGTATATTTCTTTTTTTTTTTTAATATTGTATTTATTTATCTGACAGAGAGAAAGAGAGATCACAAGTAGGCAGAGAGGCAGGCAGAGAGGGCGAAGCAAACTGCCTGCTGAGCAGAGAGCCCTACGTGGGGCTTGATTCCAGGACCCCAAGATCAGGACACTAGTCGAAGGCAGAGGCTCAACCCACTGAGCCACCCAGGTGCCCCAATCTTCCTGTATATTTCTATATAAGCTCAAAATTATCTCCTTTACCCCCACCTCTACAACCAATTTCCAGCAATGTCAGTTACTAAACATATAGCACAAAGTGTGAGAACCTCTGGCCTTTGGTCTAATTTTATGCAATTTAATGCTCAGGTCACTGCTCTCAGAGCCCCCAAAATAACCAGCATTATACTGGGATTCTCTTGTGAGCACATTCAGAAAAGTGCCTCTAAGTAGTGGCTCTCATTCTTGGCTGCCTATTGGAATCCCATGGGAAACTTGTAAAAATCCCCATATCACATCCCAAAACAGTTACATATTAGGGGTGGGACCTAAGCATTGATATATTAATTTTGAATTTCTCGAAAGGGTTCTTTTATTTTCCCCTTTCCCTTAAAATCATGGATGCGGGTTTATTTACCAAAGGTGCTGACCTGGGACTGGTTCCATCAGCCAGGACTTTAGTTCCTCAAAAGATTTTATATGTGCCACCGAGGTTGGGAAGTTTTCCCCCTTATGTCTTAGCAAGAAGCTGTTGCTACCTGACAGCTAAGCTCTCCTCTGTTTGGAATTTCTCCTGAGAAGTAATCATTAAGAAACCAGATGCTGCGATGGCTGCTAGCTTGGACATCCACTTAATTGCAAGATTTCCATTTTGACTCTCCCACTTTGTCAGTTAAAATGACTTGGGTACTTAAAGTTGTGAACAACAGTTAATCGGTATTTTAAAGAGAATTGGTAACAGGTGATGCTGGTGTAAATGCCACACTCTAGAGACCCCACATTCATCCTAATGCTTCTTTAAATCCCCCACATTGTGGGGGTGTCTGGGGGGCTCAGTCAGTTGAGTGTCCACTTGGTTTTGGCTCGGGTCATGATCTCAGGGCTGTGGGATTGAGCCCCACATTGGGTTCCATGCTCAGTGTGTTGGGGGGGTGTCTGTTTGAGATATTCTCTCTCTCTCTCTCTCCCTCTTTCTGCCCCTCCCCCATGCTCTCTTTCTCAAATAATTTTTTTAAAGATTTTATTTATTTATTTGACAGAGATCACAAGTAGGCAGAGAGGCAGGCAGAGAGAGAAGAAGGGAAGCAGGCTCCCCGCAGAGCAAAGAGCCCGATGCGGGGCTCGATCGCAGGACCCTGAGATCATGACCTGAGCAGAAGGCAGAGGCTTTAACCCACTGAGCCACCTAGGTGCTCCTCAAATAAATATTTTTTTTAAGAAAGAGAAATCCCCTGCATTATGTCCTTTTCCTCTCCTTGTTTACCCATTTTTCTCTCTCCCTCTCTTCCTTTCTCCTTCAGCTGTTTTCCCACACTATCAGTCTTCTGCCCTGTTCCTCTTTCCCCTTGTTCCTCTCTCATTCCCCTTTGCATCTCCCTATTCCTTCTGCATCTGACTTGACTTCTTTCACTCTATCATCTCCCTCTAACCCACAACACATGGTCTCCTCTCCTTCATCTTTCCCACTTGGCTTTTCCTTAATGAACTATACCATAGAACAAAAACATTGTCAGATATTTTTAATTATGAAATAGAGTATTTGTTGTTAACTTTAAAAGCAGTTAAGTTCTGGGGTGCTGGCTGGCATGAGTTCAAGCCCCACGTTAGGCTGTTGGGCATAGAGATTACTTTAAATAAATAAATATAAAAGCAATGAAGTTCTGAAAATCCTGTATTTTCAAAGAACAAATTTTCAAGAACAAATCCTCTATTTGTCTATCCGAAGGGGGATGGGTGTGGGAACTTGCTTGTAGTTAGCTTTCTTTAAATACTACTATAAGGGACCTGGGTGGCTCAGTTGGTTAAGCCACTGCCTTCAGCTCAGGTCATGATCCTGGACTTCCGGGATAGAGTACCGCATGGGTCTCCCAGCTCTTTGGGGAGTCTGCTTCTCCCTCTGACCTTCTCCTCTCTCATGCTCTCTCTCACTCATTCTCTCTCAAATAAATAAATAAAATCTTTTTTAAAAAATCGTTTAAAAAATAAATTAATACTACTATAAGATTTATTTTTCTTATAGCTTCCTTTATTGGCCTTAGGTTACTTTATTCATGTAGTTCGATGACCCTCAACCCAAAAATGGTTGTTTGTTCTTCAGTAACCCCAACAACAGTAGCTGTCATCCCTATAAAAAGAGAAACAAGCTAAAAACAGTAGAGTGTATACACCCTGAATTGCATATTCAGTTGCAAAATCATCATTATCATTATTATTGTAATTGCAGAGAGGAGGCATTTAAATAATTGTTCAAAGTATCTTCTTGAGGAAATAAGGAAATCAGGGCCAGCTGTCACAAACCAACCTACAATAATAATCCCGTATGTGCATTTTCAGTATGCATAGCAATGCTACAGTAACAAATTTGTGCATTCATCTAATTTCCTTAAGCAACCTAAAAAATAATAAACCTTGATCAAATCCATTGTCTCACTTGGTAACTGACCCGTGTTTTTATTTTTATTTTTTTTATTTTTTAAAAAGATTTTATTTATTTATTTGGCAGAGATCACAAGTAGGCAGAGAGAGATGGGGGAAGCAGGCTCCCCACCGAGCAGAGAGCCAGATGTGGGGCTCGATTCCAGGACCCTGAGATTACGACCTGAGCTGAAGGCAGAGGCTTAACCCACTGAGCCACCCAGGCGCCCCCTGATTTGTGTTTTTAAGCAGTGTCCCTGAGTAATCTTAGACTCAGAAGCCAACAAACACAAAATTGCACCATCAATTCAATGACGGGTGGTGGGCCAGTATTCCCATGTTATGTTATGGACACAAATCTAGTTACTCAAGTAGAGTAGAAACAGGGTAGATAGATCAGCAGACAACTAAAATGTATAGAAGAAATACCACAAAAATAGACACGTTATACTGACTTGAAATTTGTAAACAAACAGAAACTATGAGAAAAGGGGGGAAGGTCTTGTTTTTACGTTAGTGAAATCAGCCAAAAGTATTTGAGATTTTCTCTTCCCAAGATACAGCTGTGAAATGACTAATAGGAATTAAGTGAGCCTGCACCAAGAACTGAATGTGCCACTTCACTGGGAACAGAAAATGTTCCCCTGATAGAGGCTGTCCTCTCAGACGAGTACCTTGGGTGTTTTAAAGAGGAGCTGCCAGACGCAGATATGGTGCATTTACAAAGAACAAGAATTATCCATGCATCTTTGCAACTTTTCTCGTATCTTGGTACTTTTGGATCAGATGTATGTCTTCAATTCCACGTCCCTGAAGAAACTCCAGAGAGAGGGAAGAAGGAAGGAGGAGAAAAAAAAAGCTTCCTGTCACATTGTGTTTTCCTTGCTGGGCTACTGTTGCGTTCCAGTGGGAGTCTTGCTGAACACTTGGCCTGAGCAATTTAAGAAGGGTGAGTGACCAATACTTAAGAAGGTTAGTAACTGCTCTGATTCAGCCTTCCCAGGTTCTAAAAATCATACAACTAGTTGTAATGGATCAATATTATTTGAATAGTTGCATCCCCAGCTAAAATCGAGTTTCCCACACACAGCCTTATCCTGTTTCAATAATTAAAATATTTTTTTCTACTAAATTATCAGAAGGGATACTGACTGACATTTTGAAAGATGTTTCAAGGCACAATCTTTGTACTTAATTTCATTGTAAAACACCACAGCAATATAAGAATAAATTCAAACGTCAGAACTTCAAAAAAGTTAACTATTATAATTTCTATGAACTATTTATGTATTCTTTCCCCATAAGCATATATATATATATACACACCATTTTTACACAAAGCAGACCATATAATAGTGCCCTGTTATGAGATAATAGGGAAAAAATTAATATATATATATATATATATATATATATATATATATATATATATAGGGGGTGCCTGGTTGACTCAGTTGGTTAAGCATCCAACTCTTGATTTTGGCTCAGGTCATGGTCTCCGAGTTTTGAGATTGAGCTCTGCGTCAGGCTCTGTGCTGGGCATGGAGACTGCTTAAGACTCTCTCTCCCTCTCCCCTGCTGCTCCCACTCTCTAAAAAAAAAAAAGAAAAAGGGGTGCCTGGGTTGCTCAGTGGGTTAAAGCCTCTCTGCCTTTAGCTCAGGTCATGATACCAGAGTCCTGGGATGAAGGCCCACATCGGGCTCTCTGCTCAGCAGGGAGCCTGCTTCCCTTCCTCTCCTTTTGTCTGTCTCTCTGCCTACTTGTGATCTCTGTCTTTCAAATAAATAAATAAAATCTTTAAAAAAAAAAAAGAAAGAAAGAAAAAAAATATATATTGGTTTCTAACCCCCAATTCCTGGCACAGAGCTCCCAAAGCCCTCAGTTAAATTTTTAAGTGATGAGAGCACTAGGAGCATCTTTTGTCCTAATATTTGGTCTTTGATCCCACTTCCTGACACAAGTTCTTAAATCCCTTTGAATTTCCCAGCAGTGTCCTTTGTTCTACTGAGGTGGGGTCCTGGATGGCTCCTGAATAGGGGCTGGTGCCCAGAAAGACCAAGCCATGATTATAAGCTTGGAATTTTCAGCCCCATCCCTCATTTGCCAAAGAGAGGAGAAGGGCTGGAAATGGAGTTAATAATTGATGATGCCCATGTGATGAACCCTCCATAAAAATCCCAATAGTATGGGGTTCAGAGAGCTTCCAGATTGGTGAACACATCCAGCTAACGGAAGGGTGGCACCCAATTTATTAGGGACAGAAGATTCTGCACTTGGACCCCACCCCCCCCGCCCCAGACCTTGCCCTGTATATCTCTTCATCTGGCTGTTCATCTATATCCTTTACATTATCCCTTATTACGTAATAAACTGGTAAACATAATTGTTTCCCTGAATTCTATGAGCTGTTTTAGCAAATAATTGAATCTAAAGGCCAGTAGGAAGTCATGGGAACCTCTGATTTGTAGCCAAGTCAGACAGAAGTTGTGGATAATTTAGGAACCCATTACTTGAGATTGGCTACAGTTGCCACTTTAATGCACCAGGGTTTGATTTGAATTCCACTATGTCATACAGTACAGGTTAAACAATTGGGTTTTACTATGAAAAGAGGAAACTGATAAAGTCAGAGTCCTTAAAAGAAGGGAGGATTCTCTTATTGTCTCTGGCTGAACTGCTGGTCCCACAGCATGGTTTGTGTTCCAGGGAAGGGAACTCTGCCTCTCTTTTGATTTTTTTTTCTTTCTTTTTTTTTTTTTAATATAGAGCAAGTCAGTGTGAGAGTAAGCCTTATCAGTGAGGGGAATAATCAGACTGTCTTGGCATCAGGCAGCCTGGACTTTAGTGCCAACTACTTACCAGCATGAGCTTGTAAACACATCTAGACTTTTGGGCCCCTGGGATGTTACACAAGTGAAGCCAGCAGTCCCATGGGAAGTGGAGCTTGGGGACAGTTCCTAAGGCTGGGAGAAGCCCCCTTAGCCTCAAATCCCCCACACCTGGTCTGAGCTAGCTCATTGTCCAAGCAATGAAGAATGAGCACCCAGATTCATTTAGAACAAGCCTACTCTTTGTATCCCATTAAATTAATTAAGAAGTCGGGAAATGGAGATGAGGTTAACTCTTTTTTTACTCCCAACTCTTTATTTTGAACACTTTCAAATCCACAAAGGTCAAAAGAACGATACAATGAATGCCCTTACATGCTTCACCTAGATTCATCAGTTGTTAGCATTTTATCATCTCTGCTCTATCTCTTTCTATAAATACACATTTTTATGCATTGAAGCATTTGAAAGTAAGTTGAATACTTTATGATCCTCACTAAAATAATTTAGCATACATCTCCTAAGAATAAAGGCATTCTCCTACATAACTGCAATGCCATGTTCAGACCTAGGAAAATTAATGATTTGATATCTTTAATTCCACATTTAAATTTCTCTAATTGTCCTCAGTGTCTTTTATGGCCATCTTTTTTTGTTGGATCTAAGGTCTTAACAAGGTTCATACATTGCATTTGATTTTGTCTCTAGTCCAGGGCCCCAGGGTGAACATTCAGCTTTTCATTGTCATGACTGAGGTGTAGTGGTTAGAGACCACGGATGCCTGCTAAGTGTCCCACAATACATAGACAACCCCCCACAACAAAGAATTAGCTAACCCAATGTGTCAATTAGTGTTGAGATTGAAAAACCTTGTTCTAGTCTATCTGGAACAGTCTCCTTACTTTTTTGTTGTTGTTTTTCATGACACGGACTTGTAATGCCCAAGCTGGTTGTAATATAGAATGTTCCACACTCCAGGATTTTCTGATTTTTTTCATGATTAGTTTCATTTGAACATATTTGGCAAGAATAGTACACAGATGATTGTAATGATAAGCTATTACTCCATACCAACTCACCCCCCAAATTCAGAGGCATTCTACCATTGACGAGGTAGGTTCTGCTGATCTGAGCTGGGCTCAGCTGATTTTGGCTGGATTCATTAATGGATCTGTAGTCATGTGGCAGGTTGGCTGGGGGCAGGCTGGTCTAGGATCCCAGGTCAACTGGGGTAATTGGGCTCAGCTTCATTCATCTCTCACACTTAGCAGGCTAGCCCAGGCCTATTCTCATGGGAGAGGTAGAGTCCAAAAGAAAGTGGAAGTATGTAACATCTGTCAAGGCCTAGGCTTGAACTGGCACTCTTTCACTTTAACTGCATTATATTGGCAGATAAAGATAACAAAGCCAGCCTATATTCAAGTGATAGAGAAATGAACTCTACCTCTTAATGGGAGACACATTGCAAGGAATGTGCATAAGGAGGGAAAGAATCTGGGCCTATTGCAATCAGTCTATCAAAGTGATATCATGTACCTCTTACAGCATCATATCAGAAGGAATACAATATCAGGTTGTCCCACTATTAGTGTTAAGTTGCAATACCTTGATGAAGTATCCATGCTTTGGATATGTGGGATGATGCTTTGGTGCACTGCCACCCTGTGTGCCATTGTTTTAGTTTCCTAGGGATGTCATACCAAAGTACCCACAAACTGAGTGGCTAAAACAACAGAAATGTATTGTCTCATAGTTCTGAAGATGAGAAGTATAAAAACAATGTGTTGGCAGAGCTCTCTCTGAAACTTTTAGGATAGAATTCTCCCTTGCCCCTTCTAGCTTCTGGCAGCCCCAGACATTCCTTGGCTTGCAACTGTAGCATTTCAATTCAGCCTCCGTATTCACATGGCATCCTCCCTGTTTCTCTCTGTCTTCACATGACCATCTTCTTGGAAGGGCACCAGTCATACTGGATTAGAGTTCCATCCTATTCCAGGATGACCTCATCTCTTAACAAATTACATCTGCAATGACCCTATTTCCAAATAAGATCACATTCTAGGGTCCTGGGGTAGCACTTCAACACACCTTTCTTGGGAAACACAATTCAACCCACAATACTCATCAACCCTTCACCCAGAGGTTTTATCCATCCACATATAGTCTGTGACTGAATGAGTTTATTACATTGGGGGTTGCATAGCAGTGTTTTTCTTAAACCTCACCATTTCTTCAGCATTTATTAGCTGGCATTCTTCTGAAAAGAAGAAAGTTTTGTTTTCCTATTTTGTACCCCATCTCTTCTCTCCTCCCCTCTTTTTAGTCACTTTGAATGTGTGGCTTTTTCTTTATATACAACCATCACTTTCATACAACCATACAAACAAAATTGAGGTGATCAGATTGTCTCAAATTTGACTAGCAAGAGTCCCTAAAGTCAACTCTTACTGAAAAATGTACCATAAGTATTTAAGCTTTCATTGAATTTAAAATTCTTCTTATTAATATGTAACATGACTACTCCCACTAATCTATCCCATAGGACCTACTTCTGCTGTTCCCATAAGTCAGGGCTTAAATTTTCTCTTGGGGAGGCCATGTGATTGTTCCCCAGGGTAAAAGTCTCATCATCGTTCCTAACGTACAGCCATTAAAAAAAGTAATAATAATAATAATATTAATAATAAACCAACCACTCTGTCATTTATTGAGTATACTGTTTTACATATGTTATTTGAAATGTCATAATAAGTCTGTGCCTAAGTGATGTTACTATATATTACAAATGAGAAATCAGAGGTTTAAAGTGAGATACTGGAAAGAGTATGGATTTTGTAAGCTGGTGGTTTGAATCTTGGCTTGTATCACCTATCAGGTATGTGATCGAGAGTCTCTGTAGGCATAGGTTTGTTTATCTGTACAATACGGATGAGGATACTTGCCTAACAGGTCTGAGCCCCGCTGCTTACCTGACCTAGAGAGAGTGTCCATTAGTTCTCCCTTTCCATATCCTGCTAACTTCTGGGTCATGCTGGATAAGTGACAGTGCCACAGAGTCCACTAGCAATTAATTAGGCAATGATCAATTTCATTAATTCAGAGTATGCTCCCTAGGAATTAGAGATAGCTCAACCCAAGTGTTAGCTAAAATTTACCTTTAAGTATCTTTGGGGAAAAAAAAGTTTCCTAATCCATTTCTTACACCATATCGTGAGAAGGAAGTCATATCTATTCAACTTAAGAGAACAACTTTTGGGGAGATCTTTTGCATTTTCCATGCATATTAAGAAGGGAATTTACAAATCAAACTTTAAAATAGACTCAATTTGTTCATCTGAAAACAGTGTAGTCATTCATCCCACAAATGGTATTGAGCACCTACTATGTCCCATGTAATGTTCTGGGCACTCAGGATACATCAAAGAATAATACAAATATTCCTGGGGCCCCTGGGTGGCTCAGTCACTTAAGGATCCAGCTCTTGATTTTAACTCGGGTTATGAAATCAAGCCCCACATCGGGCTCTGTCCTGGGCATGGAGCCTGCTTAAGATTTCCTCTCTTGGGGCACCTGGGTGGCTCAGTGGGTTAAAGCCTCTGCCTTCGGCTCGGGTCATGATCCGAGGGTCCTGGGATCGAGCCCCACATCGGGCTCTCTGCTTGGCAGGGAGCCTGCTTTCCCCCCTCTCTCTCTCTCTCTCTCTCTGCCTGCTTCTCTGCCTACTTGTGATCTCTGTCTGTCAAATAAATGAATAAAATCTTAAAAAAAAAAAAAAAAGATTTCCTCTCTTTCTGCACTCCTCCCCCACCCCGTTCATCCTTGCTCTCTCTTGCTCTCAAGAAACAAAAAATAAACAAACAAAAAATCCCAATAGCCTTACCTTTATTTACCTTTTTGTTGGGGGAGATAGGTGAAAAACAGATAAATCTGCAAATTTTATTTAGCATTAGAAGTAGATACATGCTAATGAGAAAAAGAAAGAAAGTAGGGGTGTACAGGAGGGGACTTCAGTTTGAAATAGGGCTTATCATCATTCAAAAGGTGATACTTCTGAAGGAAGACTTAAAGGAGGTGAGGAAAGTGGTCAGGTGGCCGTCTGAGAGAAGAGCAAATACAAAGGCCCTTGGGCAGGAGTGCGCTTTGCCTGCTGGAGGCCCAGCAGGGAGGTCAGTGTAGCTGAGTGCATGAAGGAGGGGAAGTGTGCTATTTATCTAACAAACACTTAACTAGTCCTTGATAGTAGCAGTATTTTAAAGCACTTAAAAATATTAACTAATCCTCCCAACAACTATGTGAAGTGGATATTGTTTTCTTTTCCCAGATGATAAAACCGAAGCACAAGGTTAACCACCCCCAAATAATGTAACCATTGGTAGGGCTCAGTAGTCCATCTCTAGAGGTTTTGGGGGCTTTGCAGCACCAAAGGGTGCCATTCTGCCTCCTAGCAGTAAGAGATGAGGTCCTGTAACAGGGAAAGGGTTCCCATAGTTCATCAGAAGCCATTGATAAGGATTTGGGATTTTGTACTGAGCGATAGGAATTTTGAACAGAACAGTGATATGTGTTTGTTTCTGTTGTTGTTGTTCCAGAAATTTCCAAATCATTTACATACTTTAAGTATTTAAAGTATCTGACATTTCCTATGCTGATGAAAATGCAAAAGAATTTCAACTTCTGGGAAAAAAGAAAACTTGAGGGGCACCTGGGTGGCTCAGTGGTTAAAGCCTCTGCCTTTGGCTCAGGTCATGATCCCAGGGTCCTGGGATCGAGCCCCGAATCGGGCTCTCCACTCAGCAGGGAGCCTGCTTCCCTTCCTCTCTCTCTGCCTGCTTTTCTGCCGACTTGTGATCTCTGCCTGTCGAATAAATAAATAAAATCTTTAAAAAGGAAGAAAGAAAGATAGAAAGAAAGAAAGAAAGGAGGAAAGAAAGAAAACTTGATATGTGGAATCCAGAGATGATAGCCCATCAAATACCATTTGTGTAAAGAGGAATGTCTTCTTCTTTTTTTTTTTTAAAGATTTTTTTTTAAATTTATTTTCGGCATAACAGTATTCATTATTTTTTCACCACACCCAGTGCTCAATGCAATCCGTGCCCTCTAAAATACCCACCACCTGGTACCCCAACCGCCCCACCCGTCAATTCAAACCCCTCAGATTGTTTTTCAGAGTCCATAGTCTCTCATGGTTCACCTCCCCCTCCAACTTCCCCCAACTCCCTTCTCCTCTCTAACTCCCCATGTCCTCCATGCCATTTGTTATGCTCCACAAATAAGTGAAACCATATGATAATTGACTCTCTCTGCTTGACTGATTTCACTCAGCATAATCTCTTCCAGTCCCGTCCATGTTGCTACAAAAGTTGGGTATTCATCCTTTCTGATGGAGGCATAATATTCCATAGTGTATATGGACCACATCTTCCTTATCCATTCGTCTGTTGAAGGGCATCTTGGTTCTTTCCACAGTTTGGCGACCGTGGCCATTGCTGCTATAATCATTGGGGTACATATGGCCCTTCTTTTCACGACATCTGTATCTTTGGGGTAAATACCCAGGAGTGCACTTGCAGGGTCATAGGGAAGTTCTATTTTTAATTTCTTGAGGAATCTCCACACTGTTCTCCAAAGAGGCTGCACCAACTTGCATTCCCACCAACAGTGTAAGAGGGTTCCCCTTTCTCCACATCCCCTCCAACACATGTTGTTTCCTGTCTTGTTAATTTTGGCCATTCTAACTGGTGTAAGGTGATATCTCAATGTGGTTTTAATTTGAATCTCCCTGATGGCTAGTGATGATGAACATTTTTTCATGTGTCTGATAGCCATTTGTATGTCTTGATTGGAGAAGTATCTGTTCATATCCTCTGCCCATTTTTTGATATGCTTGTCTGTTTTGTGTGTGTTGAGTTTGAGGAGTTCATTATAGATCCTGGATATCAACCTTTTGTCTGTACTGTCATTTGCAAATATCTTCTCCCATTCCGTGGGTTGCCTCTTTGTTTTTTTGACTGTTTCCTTTGCTGTGCAGAAGCTTTTGATTTTGATGAAGTCCCAAAAGTTTATTTTCGCTTTTGTTTCCTTTGCCTTTGGAGACATACCTTGAAAGAAGTTGCTGTGGCTGATATCAAAGAGATTACTACCTATGTTCTCCTCTAGGATTCTGATGGATTCCTGTCTCACGTTGAGGTCTTTTATCCATTTTGAGTTTATGAGGAATGTCTTCTGTTCTAAAGCTTTACGATAACTCTTTACTGTAAACACCTAGCAACACCTATGTATTTGGCTGTGCTTTCTTGGGGGGTACCAGGGCAAAGTTTTGACCAAAAAACTTTGTTTTCCTACTTCAAAGGGAGAAAAAAAGTGTATAGAAGCAAATGGGCTCTTTAAGATATGTCCTATTTCTTACAAAAAATGATGGGTTAGTGGTGCTGCTTTCTTGGGGCTTAATATTTAACACCCTGTAAGGGGCCACCCACCTTCCCTGGGGCTCCATGACTTCAAGAGTTGCAGTGTCTTTGAGAGGAATTAAAGGACTGAGGCATGAGTCACCAACCCTACTCTAGGAGCACCTAGGATCAGTGCTGACAGAGTCAGTCTGGAGAAGAGAAACCTGGGAAGGTTACAGTCACCCAGGAATGATATTAATGATCATAATTGCTAGTTTATCTAGCATTTACTGTATGCCTAGCACTGTGCCAACTGCTTCAGAAGCATGAACTGTAAAGTATCATCATCCCCATGTTATGGATAAAGAAACTAAGGCTTTAAAAGATGAAGTTAAATTGCCCAATATTAGGGTGCCTGGGTGGCTTAGTCAAGTAAGCATCTGCTTTTAGCTTAGGTCATGATCTCAAGGTCCTAGGATCAAGCCACTTATTGGGCTCTGGGCTCAGTGGGGAGTCTGCTTCTCCCTCGCTCTCCCTCTGCCCCTTTCCCCCACTTTTGCTCTCTCTCTCTCAAATAAATAAATAATTAAAAAAAAAATTTGCCCGAGATCATACACAGCTGCAATTTAAGCACAGCTCTGCCTATTTCCTCTTCCTTTATTCTATGCTCTCTGGGAATATAATTCTCTATGGTTATTCCTTCTGTAACTCTCAAAACATGGTCTTTCTGGGGGTAGTCCAGTTCTCAATTTCCAACTGCCTTTTGGACATACCTGCAAGTTTCAGCCATATCCTTCCTTGTAACGTTGAGTATATCAGATACATCTTATGTGCCTCATCAGATTCTCTTGTCATCATTTCCTTGCTTACTCTGTCTCTGCCTCTGCTGCAACTGACCTGCTTTCCTTGGGCCCATGTAGGCCCCAAACCTAAAGCTGGACTTGTCTGCCACTTTCCCAGCCTCATCCTCACCTTGACTGCCACCGAGTGACCAGCCTCACCAGTGTCACACCACGAATTTCTGGTTTCCCTCTCTACTCCCCAACCAGGATTAAAGGCCATACTAGAGAGCATGTGGCTTGCTGAGAGACCAACAGTGGGATTATATTATATAACCTAAAAGTGTGAGGAACGTAACTCCTGGTGTGGTGAATCTTGATCAGTGGTTAAATGGGAGGGAACCACAAAGATGGACTCCTTTTCCTTTCTCCCTCCCAAGAACCTACCTGAGCATGGTTTCACCACATAGCATCTGGAGGGATTCTGCACAGACACCCAGGTCCTAGTTTAGATATTTCAGACATCATCTTGCAGTGCTTCCTGTCTTTCTCTGTCTCCCTTCCCTTTTTCTCTCACTCTTACTGCCCTGGTATTGCATCTCCTAAATAAAACATGAGTGTTAATTCTGGGTTTGAGTTCTATCTTCTGTAAAACAGAGGCTAAGGTTTTCAGGCTCCATTTCTCCAAGTGGAACCACCACTTCCTAAATTCTCCTGGCTCAAAGCCAGGAGTCCAAGAGTCCAAGAGTGTATTCTAGAAGATAATCATAGCTGATAATAAATTTCAGTCTTATCACTGTAACTGATAGAATTTGTGTATTACCTCCAAAAAGGTGCAGTTTATCTGAAAGAAAATAAAAATATTTAAAAGGATCCTTGGTCATAAAAAGACTCTGAACAAATAACTCAAAACTAGCCTTCATCCTACACTGGAAAACAGAATTTCCTCTGGATTTTGATAACTGCCTAAGAGCATCCGAATACCTGCCCCATCTAGAACCCCCTTGGGGTGTCTAATAGGAAACCAAATTATTTATCAACTTACTCTGCCATTCCAAACAAACCCACTGGTTCCAGGAGCAGGTATCCAACCTAGGGCAATAAGCCTATGCTGATGTGGTGGCTTGCCAAGAAAGGTTCTGCCCAACAGTCTGTACTTGGTGGTGAGCTGCCAACCCAGTCAGGTCCTTTGGGGGAGTTGAATATGAAATACAGGGAGGGAGTCAGCAGTTAGCGATGGGCAGAAGCTAAAAGATCCACAGAGGAAAGGAAGAAAACTGAAGTCACATGGCCTCAGAAACCATGATGCAATCGGAGCTGGGAGATAGAGAAAAGAATAGAAAGTACTTAGCAGCAAGGGCAGCAGAAGCAGAGTCCCAGTCATAAATAATTAGAGTGCAGAGCAACAGATATTTACTGCGGAAGAGCCCGCAAGATAGCCCAGCTGCAATGGCCGTGTTGTGTGCTGAATCACCTTCCAGTTCCCACTGGTCATTACTTAAACTTAGATTGAAGCACCCTGAGTCTGTCTGTTCTGGAAATTAAATTGTTGCCTCTCCATATCTGTATCCGGCAAGGTCGTGGCAGGAAACTGAAGGTACACTCAGCTGGAGTTTTGAAAATAATTTGATGAAGACACTACTTACAGGGATGTAGGTGGGGTTGGGGGCATTTAGGAGGACTATTGAGGCACCTAAGGACAGCAAGATTGGAACCTCAGGCCTAAATAATGTTATAGGAGTCCAAAAGAGGTTACAGCTCTGAAGGGGCCATAGCTGTCAGACCATGATGCTAAAGCAGGGAGGAAAGGAGAAGAAATACCTCAACCGCTTTTCCTCCCTGCCCTCTGATACTTGCTAATGCCTTCCATTGGCCAAACCCAACATCAAGCCACCATGATGCGGAGTCCAGATCATATCACCATAACAGTCTCATGGGGGCGCAGAGTAGGACAGAGAAGGATGGGGGCTGTCAGGGGCTGACTGGTGGCCCCTTCAAAAAATACATTCACATGCTGATCCCAGACCCCGAGAATATTATATTATATGGCACAAGATGTTACTAAATTTAGGATCCTGAGAGGAGGAGCTTATCCTGAATTACTTGCATGGGCCCTAAATGCAATCATGGATGACCTAATAAAAGAAAAGTTGCGGGAGTTTTGAGAAAGAAGAGGTGGTAGCAATGTGACCACGGGATCAGAAATTGGTGTGATGTGGCCACAAGCCAAGGAAAGTCTGGAGCCCTCAGAAGCTGGAGGAGTTGAAGGACAGACTCTGCCCTGGAGCCCAGGGAGGGAGCGGAGCCTTGCCAAAACCTTGATTTTTGTCTTCTAGCCTCCAGAACTGCGAGAAACGAAAATTCTGTTGTTTTAAGCCACCCAGTCTGTGGTGGTCTGTTATGGCAGTCACAGCGACTATTAGAGAGTAAATGGAGAATAACCAGCACAAAAATGTATTCATCTCAAATACTGGGTGACCACAATGATATCCCTGATGACCTTGGCTGGAAATTATTTTGCCTCCCTCTCTCTATTCCCTTTGATATTTCTTTTTGGACCACTCATATTATTTAAATTAAATGTTCCCAAGTTTATTGTTACTCTTGCATACTAATAGATTTTCATCCTAACTAGATTATGACCTCCTTTAGAACAAAAACTGTGTCTTGTACATGTTTGTATCCCATGAAAATCCTAGCACAGTACTTTTGAACAGACATTCTGTAATTGGTAAGTGAGAAAGAAAGCCTCCATTTGTCCATCTGTAAATGGAAAATAAAAATTTCCACTGACTTGCCTTTCAGAGATAATAATGGCAGTGTTTCCCAGAAACAATTTCTGCACCTGTAACTGAATGATGTATCTGAAACACCCTTTCCTGCTGGAGCAATTCTTCAGGCAAAAAAAAAAAAAAAAGAAAAAGAAAAGAAAAATTACATCTAGTTTTAGGATGCCCTCCATTCTATGTGGAGCTGAAACTTACACAGTTTTACCCTAAGGAGGAAAAGACAAAGGATAATTAAGAAAATATAAGAGCTTGGTATTAGTGTTTTCTCAGAAACTTTGGTTCATCCAGTCAATATTTATCAAAGTTCTGTTACGTTAAAGTAGGGTCCATAAAACACACACACATACACAAAGAATAAGGCATGATCTCAAGTGAGTAATTATCACACAATTTGATGAATTTTTTTAAAAGATTTTATTTATTTGACAGATCACAAGTAGGCAGAAAGGCAGGCCGAGACAAGACAGAGAGAGGGGGAAGCAGGCTCCCGTCTGAGAAGAGAGACCAATGTGGGGCTGGATCCCAGGACCCTGGGATCACAACCTGAGCCGAAGGCAGAGGCTTTAACCCACTGAGCCACCCAGCCGCCCCTGATGAATGTTTTTTTATAAGAAGTAAATGCTGTGGAACCAGAAAGAAGGGAATGATGAAATTCTATTGATGGGAGTTTCACCAAAAAAAAAGTCACAGCCAAGCTGGTCTTTTAGGACTTCATCAGGCAGAGGCAAAGTCAGGCGCATTCAGGGACCAGGAGAAAAATAACTTTGCCTGAGCTGTTGCCAAGCAAACCACACCCTCAGCTCTGCCCTATTGTATTCACAAAGACCTATTTTTATTCATTATCCCCATAGCTACTTTTTAAGAAAGGAAGAGAAAGCGGAGTACTTCCCTATTTTGCATCTAGGTACTTTGTATGACAAAGAAAGGAGATGATCCAGAGGGAAAGCAGAGGTTCACTGCAGACAAGTCCAATAATGATTAGTCCACATAGCCGTCCCTTGAACTTAACAAACTCTCTTACCTTTCCTCAGCTTCTACTTCACCTCTGAGAACCAAGGCAGGCTATCCTTTGAGTGTGTGGTTCCAGCACATGAAGCTCTCAAAAGAAAGTAGGCAAGGAATGAGAGCATCCCCTGGTCTCATTGCCCAACATGAGGAGGCACTTCTTTGAATGGGAAATATGGCGGAAGCCCTTTTCCTTCCCCTAGGGTGGTGACCTTCACATCACTTCTTGAGGAATAGCTGAGTCTGGGGCACCGCCCAAAGTCCCTCCCAGGCCAGCCTTGCTAGGCCTCTGAGACCAAAGTTGGCTGCTTCAACTCAGGGAAAGCAGCCAAGAAACAGGGAAAGACCAGCCTAAACCCACCAAGGGACAGAGGATTTCCCGTCCTCCCCCTGCAGCTCCCACTGGAAAGTAGGGAAGCTGGGGAACCAGATTCTAGCCTCAAAGGGTACATCCCTTTGTCTTTGTTTTCTCAAAAAGCCTCTACCTTCCAGACTTTGCCAGGACGCTGGTGGCATTTTCACGAAGCAGTAATAACAAGGACAGAGCGTTCTAGCTGCTGGAGCCTACTGACTGGTCACTCTTTCCACTGCCTTTTGTTTTCATGCATCATTCCCTCACTTGCTTCTCAGATTCCTCAGGGCTTTGAAAAAGCCACAAACGATCCTCACAGTGACACCACCCAGCGAGCTGGCAGACATTGCTGACACGCACCCGGCCCGAAGCAATGGCACCAGTCCATGCCTTGACAACTGACGCGCAGCCGTACACCTAGGGAGAGGCAGAACAACGTCTATGAAGCAACCCCCACCGCCACCATAAGCCACTCCAGCAGAGGTGGGACTTTAGATTAAATACTACCCCGTGGACTGCTAAATAACATAACCAGATTTGATTCAAAATGTAAAGTATGCTGGAGAGCGGTACTTCTCTACTCTCTCCTCAAGGATCTAAATGTAGCAGGACGGGTGTTACCAACACAACAGTAAGTGCTCTCACTGTGCCAATTCACTTACCAGTATATTACACTGTGCATACAGACATACATACATGGATCAGAGGGTCTCGCTGATACTTATGGTTTGGTGTCATCTGTGGCCCGTTTCAAACTATGCTGCAGAGCTATCCTGCCAGAATCGGAAAATATGGGCCAGATATGTGTCTTTTTTAAAGGCTTGACAAGGTTGGTTAGCACAGGGGAAAGAGAAATTCTTGCATATCCCTGATGAGAATAAAAATTAGTTCAGCCACTGTGGAGAGTAATCTTGAGAGCAGTCTGGTGAAATTGACAATGTGCATATTCTGTTCTCTAGTAATTTCCATTCTAGATATATTCCCTAGAAGAATTCTCACATGTGAACCCAAGGAAGCATATGCAAAGACATTAATTCCATCATGATTTGAAATAGCAAAACACTCAACAAATATTCATTCATAATAGATCCTAAAATATGTCTACAATAGGACTATATCGCAGTACTATACGGTATAATATTGCTATATTATAAAGAATGGACTGGCTCTACAAGAATCACATGGATAAATCTCAAAAACATGATGTTGGGAAAACAAGTTTCAGAAAATAATACGTTATATGTTAATAAAATAATTTTTTTAAAGTTTCAGAAAAATATGTACACTATTTATATACATGTCTAAATACCCAAAACTTATATGTTGTGTACTAAAAATATAAAAACACTGGAGAAGGATTCCCACAACCTTCTAGAGATTGGTTACATCTGGAAAGAGATGGGATGTAAGGGTATTCTTTTGCAACTACTTTTTCTTTCTTTTAGAAACAATCTTAAGCAAGGGGCACCTAGGTGGTTCAGTTGGGTAAGTGTCCAACTTTGGCTCAGATAATGATCTCAGGGTCATGGGATAGAGCCCAAGTCAGGCTCCCCACTCATCAAGGAGTCTGCTTCTCCCTCTCCCTCTGCCAGTTCTTGGGAGTTCACATGCATGTGCTTGTTCTCTCTCTCTTTCTCTATCTCAAGTACATAAATAAAATCTTTTTTTTAATCTTAAGCAAATATGGCAAGCTGTTATAATTTATTAAATCTGGATAGTGAATGTAGATCCCACGGGTGACTCTGAGGTCATCCATAGCAGAAGGATCTTTTGAGATTTTTAGGATTCTCAAATACTGAAAATAAAAGTTTGTTTATGGGAATGAGCCATCCCCGTAAATATGTATGAAACTACTGAATCCTCTTAGTAATATATGCACCTTGAGATGTTTCTCATTAATGGAGGAGTTGTTCCATAGATTCCTACACACTCTCTTACTCAGGTAAGTGACTCCCTGGATTTGTGAACATCTTCAACAGAAGTGCAACAGCATGAATTGGGTCATTCTACACATGTAGATATCATTATTTTAATCTTAACTAGAGATTCTCAAACTTAGCTGAAAATCAGACTCATGCGATTATATATTTTTTTAAGATTTTATTTATTTATTTATTTATTCATTTTAGAGAGAGAGAGAGAGCAAGTGAGTGAGCCCGAGGAGGAGCAGAGGGGGAAAGACAAGCAGATTCCATGCTGAGCATGGTGCCCAATGTGGGGCTCAGTCCCATGACCCTGAGATCATGACCTGAGCCAAAATCAAGAGCCATCCAGGGGGCCCCTCCTGACAAAATTTTTAATGCAGTTTTCCATACGATGTGATGCAGTAATTCCGAGGTGAGACCCTGGAATCTCTGTTTTTAGTAGGGGTGTCAAGAGATTCTTATGATCACCCAGGTTTGAGAAACGATGATAACTAATCATAGTCACCTTCTATTAATGTTTTTAAAGAAGCTGAGGAGGGAGAGAGATGGGATTTTTAAAAAGCAAGAAAATTAAAGGAGGAAGGGGAGAAAGGAGGGAGGAAGAGAGGCACTGAGTAAGCCTCCAAGTCTCTCCTACTCTCTTTTTTCCAGGTCTCTCCAGCCTTGAATTATTTCTCCATCCCTTGAACTTTGCTAGAGCTCTAATTATCTGTAGTGTTCCTTTAGCAGTTCTGTACTTCCCTTTACATTGCTGTAATGGGCTATTATTTACTCAATAGGATTATGTCTTTACTTCCTGAATTAGGCTATAAATTCTTCAGGATAGAGACCATATCTTGTTTATCTTTGTATTTTCTATGGTCACAGTGCCTTGAACAGAATAAGCAATAAAGCATCATGATTAAGAATATAAGATAAAATGAGGGGCACCTGGGTGGCTCAGTGGGTTAAGCCTCTGCCTTCAGCTCACATCGTGATCTCAGGGTCCTGGGATTGAGCCCCGCAATGGGCTCTCTGCTCAGCAGGGGCTCCCCCCCCCACCCCCGCCACTGCGTGCCTCTCTGCCTACTTGTGATCTCTCTGTCAAAAAAATAAATAAAATCTTAAAAATAAAAAGATAAAATGAGTTTTGAAGTGTGGCAAGATACAAGATCAATGTATGAAAATCAGTTGTGTTTCTATGCACTAGTAGTAAACAACCGGACAATGAAATGCAATGCAATCCCTATCCAAATTCCAGCTTTTTTTCTTTTTTCTTTTTCTTTTTTTTTTTGGAAGAGTTTGACAAGCTGATCCTACAATTCATATGGAAATGCCACCTGAAGAGCCAAAACATTCCTGAAGAGGAAGTTGAGAGATGCTAATTTCTTTTTTTTTTTTTTTAAGATTTTATTTATTTATTTGAGAGAGAGAGCACAAGCAGAGGAAAGGGCAGAAGAAGAGGGAGAAGCAGACTCCCTGCTGAGCACGGAGGCTGACCAACCTATGAGTTTAATCCCAGGACCATGACCTGAGCAGAGGTCAGACACTTAATGGACTGAGCCGCCCAGGTGCCCTGAAAGGTGCTCATTTCCTAATTTCAAAATCTCAACAAAACTATAATAATCAAGCCCTACGGCAAAAAGATAAACATAGAGATCAATGAAATAGAACTGAGTGTCCAGAAATAAACCCTCATGTTTATGGTCAATTGATTTTTTGATAAGGGTGCCAAAACAATTCAATATGGAAAGAAAAAAATTTTTTTAATAAATGGTGCTAGGATAACTGGATATCCACATGCAAAAGAATGAAATAGGATTATACTTCACAGCATATAAATAAATTAACTCAAAATGCTTCATAGAGTTAAAACTTAGTTAAATCTTAGAGTTAAAACTATAAAACTCATAAAGGAAAACATACAAGTAAATCTTTATGACCTTAGATTTGACAATGGTTTCTGAGCTATGTCACCAAAAGCAGAAGTAACAATAGATAAATTAGACTTTAAAATGAAAAACCTCAGTGTTTCACAGAGCACCATCAAGAAAGTAAAGACAATCCACAGAAACAGAGGAAACCTTTGAAAATCATATATTTAAGAAGTCACTTGTTTCTAGAATGTATAAAAACATATTGTTACTCTGTAATAAAATAACAAATACCCAGTTAAAACATGGACAAGGAATTTGAATAAATATTCCTCCAAAAAGTATCTACAAATTGACAATATGTACAAGAAATTATATTCAACATCATTAATCATTAGGGGAATATACAAGTCAAAACCAACAATGAGATACGTCTTCACACCAACAAGGATGGCTTTCATAAAAACGACAATAACAAGTGTTGGTGAGGCTATAGAGAAATTGGTTACACATTGCTTGCATATTGCTAGTAGGCATGTAAAATGATGTAGCCACTTTGAAACACAGTGCAGCAGTTTCTCAAAATGCTAACCATTGAGTCATCAGGTTACTTAGCAATTTTATTCCTAGGCATATACTCAAGAGAAATGGAAATAGCTCCACACAGGAAGTTATCCATGAATGTTTATAGCAGCCATATTTGTAAATGGCTAAGAAGTATAGACAACCTATGTCCATAAACCAGTGAATGGATACACAAAATGTGGCATGTCCATTCAATGGACTACTTTCGGTCATTAAAAAGAGCAAGAGCTGATACATGCTACAACATGAATGAACATTGAAAACATGCTAAGTGAAAGAAGCTGTTCACAAAAGAACACATTTAGTAAAAAGGTCTTTAAAGAGGTAAGTAAATTAAAATGAGGTCTTTAGGGTGGGCCCTAATCCAATACAACTGGTGGTCTTATAAGAGGAAATTTGGATGCACACAGAGATGCCAGAGCTGGGTGGGCATACATAGAGAAAAGACCATGTGAGGACATAACAAGAAGACAGCCATATGCAAACTAAGGAGAGAGGACTCAGGAGAAGCCAGACAACTTGACCTTGGACTTCTAGCCTCCAACACTTGAGAAAACAAATCTCTCTTGTTTAAGGCACTTAGCCTGTGGTGTTCTGTTATGCCAGCCACGGCAAACTAAGTGGTCCTTTGAGTATGTACCAATGATGTGGTATATAAAAAAGGTCTAGGGGTGCCTGGGTGGCTCGGTGGGTTAAAGCCTCTGCCTTTGGCTCAGGTCATGATTCCAAGGGTGCTGGGATCGAGTCCCACGTCGGGCTCTCTGCTCGGCAGGGAGCCTGCTTCCTTCTCTCTCTCTCTCTCTCTCTCTCTCTCTGCCTCTCTGCCTGCTTGTGATCTCTGTCAAATAAATAAATAAAAATCTAAAAAAAAAAAAGTCTATGCGTGGCACCTTCTGATCACTCGTGTCATCAACTATTAGAAATATAAAAACTTTCCCATTTGCAACAACATGGATAGATCTAGAGAGTATTATGCTAAGTGAAATAAGTCAGTTAGAAAAAGACAAATACAATTTGATTTTACTTATATGTGGAATTTAAAAAACAAAACAAACAAGCAAAGGGAAAAAGAAAAGAGAGAGAGAGAGAGAGGCAAACCGAGAAACAGACTCTTCAGTATAGAGAACAAACTGATGGTTATCAGAAGGGAGATAGGTAGGTTGGGGGGCTGTTAAATAGGTAATGGGATTAAGGAATGCGCTTGTGATGAGCACCAGGTATTGTATGGAAACTAATATTATACTGTTAACTAACTTGAATTTAAATAAAAAACTTAAATATTTGTGAACTTCCTGGAAGATCAAGTACTATGCAATAGTTATCATTCACAAGCCTTGTAGGGCCCTGGCCTTTGAGGATGCTGTGTTCACCAACCCAAAAGGTAAATACTTAGAGAAGAAGATCTCTTTAGACCCTTGGGATTTTCATAAATTGGTAGAGATTGATCCAGATGTGCTTAAAACCAGGGAAAATGTCATTTAAAATGATGTTTAATTACTGAGAACTTTTAATAACATGGGAAATGATTATAATACTCAGTAAAAAATTCAGCATGCAAATTTAACATGTAGAGATAGAATCATATTTGTGTAATGATATGCAAAGGAGAATGACTGAATAGAAATACAGTCAGAGTTAACATTAATTTTTCATTGTGGAGAGATTATGGGTTTTTTTTTCTTTATACCTATGTATTTCTGAATTGTACGTAGTGAGCAAGTGTTAGTTTCATGATCACAAATAATATTTATATTTTAAAGAAAAATACTAGGCCAGAGGGTATATACTAGGATCATACTAGGATCAAGAGTCGTCTCCAGGAGACATAGTTCCTTGACTCAGAGGTCAGATCTGAGCGCTGTTGTAACTCTAGATTCCCTCCTATTCTCTTGGGATTTGGCCATAGGATGTTGCCCTATGCCTAGAAATACTGATTAGGATCCTGTAGTGCCCTCCTGTCTAGAACAAGTCTCTGAACACTGTTCCTCCCTTCAGACCTCTAACCCCTGACTCTGAATTTAGGATTCTCTTTCTGGATTCAGGTGCCTACCCTCCTTCTCTACCAATGAGACTCTACCCAACTTCTCCTTCCCTTTCTCACAACTTTCTCACAACATTTTGTGTTCTGAGGCTGCCCACGATGACGTGCTGACAACTGAGCAAAGTGGCTGAAAAGTAACAAGCACAAAATGGGGGGGGGGCGGTCCAGAGGAAAGAAATATTGGGGAGCAGGAGGCAGGGTATGCTTCAGAGGTTTCCTTCCCTGTGGAGGTTTGACACTCCTGGTCTCTGTCTGCTCCTTCTCTTGTCCCTCCTCCTTAGGGGAGGAGCTTAATCTAGTGAAATACAGGGCAAGCTCAATTAGCTGCTTTTTTCTTTTTCTTAGGTGTCTGCCTGCTCTCAATGAGGATATCACCGTGCTCTGCTCCTCTGGGGGCAGGGTCCCTTCCCCTTCCTACCATCCTTTCCACCCTCAGCATGAGAACTCCTGTCCTGATCAAATGTTCCTTGTGACTAGGTGAATAAGTCTACCTAATTCTGAATCTCACTTAGTATTCCATTATTGCTCACAAGAAACAGCATTTACCAGCAATGAAGGTGACATTTTGGTCTCCCTCTGCTCACTCTTTTGTCTCATTTCTCATCTTGACCAGAACCCAGGATGGGGATTGGGGAAAAGAATGCTATTAATGGGAAGTTCTCAGAAAACTGAAAAGAAAATAATACTTGTTAAGAGCCAACTCTGGGCTCAGCATGAAGAGAGGAGTTTTACCTATGTTAGTGTATTTGATTCCTACAACTACCCCCAATAGTTTACATTATTTTCCCTTTCCACATAATAAGGAAACTAAGGCTCAGAAAAGTTAAGAAACTTGCCCAAGATCTCACAGCTAATGAGTGTGAGTGGCAGTTGTCTCTCGGACTTCAAAGCCCAAGCACTTTCCACTGTCTTTGGGTGCTACCAAGAGACTCTTCAGGGACTGAGGCAGCAATCTCATCTTCATTAATGCTTCGTCCTAACCAACCGAGCTAGCAATTAAGCAACATGCAGGGGAGGCAAGACGATACTACCAAAGGACAAGGAACAAGGTGGTCGCAAAACTCTAGATGGAAAAACATCAAGATATTTGTTTTTTCCAAAATTTCTTGGAGACTCTTGGACTTGTGCCCCAACTTGTGCTCTGACTTCCCTCATTGTAAAATAATTCAGTAATACCTGGTCTTCCTTAAGTCAGACCACATGTCATGCTTCTCTGAGACTGGCATCAACACAGTTGTCGCTTTGTTTGTACTTGCTGTTAAAAAAACAAATGTATATCACATTGCCTTGGATAGAGTAAAAATAATCATAATGAATAATGAATCTGTGAATAGTATATGAAAACAGAGGTCGTAAACTTATGAACCGAAAATGACATTTAAATGCCAGCCATAGGGGCCGGCCCTTTAAACAGACAAGCTAAAATTGTTGTGATCTGACTGTGAAGGATAGTCAGCTGGCGGGCTGAACCACAGTCACTAAGAGGGCCAACAACTCCCCAGATGCCAAGGAACCAAGCAGCATTTCCAGGAGCTAAAACTCCACTACTAGTTTCTTCTCATCTTCCCAAGAAAAGCTCAGAAAGTACAAGGGCACCCCACAGGCCACTAAGCACATTCTCGGTCATCCTCCAGGGAAATCTGATGCTGAAAAATGGACCTTTTCCAAAATAGTGGTTCAAACCAGATGAGGAATTACAGAGAAGACAGCCTTCCATGGAAAATACCCTGCCTCCAAATCCCCAATGTCTTCATTAGGGAAATGAAAACACAGGCACACCAGCTGGTCTCAGCTGCTTTGAAGCACCATGGTACGGTGGAAAGAGCTGGCTGGCAACAAGAGAGACTAGCCTTCTAGTCCCCAACTTGCCCACGTTTTAGCTAGGTGACCTTGGCAAAAATATTTAACTTATCTGAGCCTCACACCCCTCATTTGCTAAATGAGGTTTGACTAGAAGATGATGCCTTCTGATTCTGAAATCCTATCTTTCATCTTTGGATTAGCATCTTACATCTAAAGAAAATTAAAGTAGGTTCTTGGGTGTTGTGTTTCTCAAAGATCTTGTTATCCCAGTGATCTCACCTTTTCAGTATTCTTCATTGGCTTTCCTTCTTCCATAAGAATAAACCTTAATTCTTCAGCGTGGCATTCAAGGCCTTTTGTGATCAGCCCATGCCTATCAGTGCAACCTTCCTTCACTCCCACCAATTGTGTATTTTATACTGTGGCAGTATTGGACTATTTCTATTCCTCCATAATACTCTTACTGCAATACCAAATATTTATTGAGCATGTACCCTGCTAGACACTCACCTTGGTAATCCTTTGTACATACTGTTCATTTTGCTTGGACTGCCTTGTATTAATTAAGGTACAGCTTGCTCCTCTAACAAGCTATATGATATAGTATTAGTATCAGTAGATTAACACAACAGTCATGTAATAGTTCAGTGTGGCAAGCAGCCTTCCACCCAGGGGCCTTCTGCTTTGTTATCTCTGCCATCCTCTATACTTGAGAGTCCTTTACTTCCAGAGTTAACAGCTAGGAAAGAGAAGGAAAAAAAGTCACACTTATTTCTTACCCTAATTCAGAAATGGTGCAGATCACTTCTGCTCACACCCCGTTAATGAGAACTGGTTACTTGGCCCCACTTAGATGTATGGGGGACTGGCAATTAGTTGGGCTGCTTGCCAGAAAAATTTCATACTGTGAAGAAGAACATAAGTCTTTGGTGGCCAACCAGCCATCTTATCCCCTTCTTTGATTAGTCTACTTAGCAAAGGCTTGTTCACCATTCAAACCTCATTTCAAGTGCTACCTTTTTTGTGATGTCTTCCTTGACTTAGGGAGGCAGATGTAGGTCCTCCTTTTCCAGTGCCTCACCACACTTTGCATATTTCTCCATGATGACAGTTATCATAGTTAACTGGATGGTTTGCATGCCAATCTACCCAACTGGAGTGTGACTCTTAAGGGCAGGAATCTTGTCTTTTCATTTTTGTATTTGGAAATTTTAGCATAGTGCCTGGTAAATAGTAGTTTTACAAGGATATTTAATGAATTAATGAATATTATCAGTGAATTGACGAATGAATGGTTACCCTAAAGAAAAACGTTGTTTTGTTTTTTTAAATTGTTTTAAGTAGGCTGCATGCCCAAAGTGGGGTTCAAACGCATGACCTTGAGATTAAGAATCTCAGGCTTGGCAGCTCTTTTTGCCTGCAAATCCTGTCCCTGTGCTTCTATAAAACCACCTTTTTGTACTGGGGGGAAAAAGAAAAGGAATTTCATACTCTACCCGAGCAGCTGGTTTTTACAGAGGAACAAAGACCTCAGTTAAAAATGAAACAAAGCACAGTAACTATTAATGACTCAGGTTTATCCAAACACTAAAAACAAAGTAAACTTCCAATACAAATATTACAATTAAATTAATATTTTACATTGTTATTTATTTAGGATCTGTTTTTCACAGAGCTTACAATAAACAAACAAATATTCTAAGGGGCACCTAACTGGCTCAATAAATTGAGTGTGCAACTCCTGACCTCGGGGTCATGAGTTCAAGCCCCACATTGGGTATAAAGCATACTTAACATAAACACATACATACAATACATGCATACGTACACTCTGTTTCTCACATAAATTCCATGAGGGTAAGAACCTTCTATGTTTGTTCTTTGCTCTGACTCTAGCACCTAGCACACTCTCTGGAACATAGCAGGTACTCAGTAAGTATTTCAGAATGAATGAATGAATAGATAAATAAGTGAATAAATACATGAATGATGACTGATCCTTTAATCCCATGAACTATATAATAAATGCATGGCTTGGATTGTAAGAGGAAAGTGTAGATGGGCAGTGAAGACTTACCACCACAATTAGAAAAACAGAGCAGTGTGCACATCAGGACCTTACCTTCATTAGCTTGTCCAGTCCGTGTCATCATCCTCTTTACACAAGAAGATGAAGGAACATCATGGCAGGAAACTAAAATCTCAATGGGAATAATAGACTGTGAGTAAATGAGGACAAATGGATGTTTCTAAGATGCTTGCAGTATGAAACAGCCTTCGTAAATTGGTTAATGAGAGAAGTAGGAAGGAAACTGCAGACAGTTACAGAGTTCTGACTGCTGAAAAATACATTGACTGAGGAGAGGCAAAAACATGTTTTTCATAGTTTTTGAAGATGTATGAGATAGTTCTTTAGATGTTTATAACACATTTGTTTTCTTCTCGCAGGTGCCATGGCACAAAGTGTGGTTTAGATATTACATATGGTTTCTGGTGCTCTACTTGCTTGCTTTGTCATGGGCACCATCTCACAAGAAGAACAAAGTACAAGTTGCATGGGCAGCTTCCAGAACAGAGCCTCTGCAAGGCTTGGTCCAGGTGTCTTGAAACTTTGGAAAGTCCTAAATACAAACAAGTAAGTTCACAGTACGGACTGATTTGTGGTGGTAATGAGGTTGATGCTGATGTTGATCGATGGACTTTTTCCAGAAACTGACCAAGACATTAATACAAGGTCTAGGCAGTAAGCGACCTGAAAATAGGGCAGTACATTTATTTTGCATACCTTTGAGGATACACAAGAACAGAACAATCAGCCTGCGTCAAGGAGCTATCTGTCTCCCCTTGTGGCAGAAACTGCTGTGAGCTGGGTATAACTGCTCCATTTCTTAGCCTCTCTTGAAATTGGGCTGAACCCGGTGACTAATTTTTGGCTAGCTGAAATTGGGTTGAAATAATGGGTGCCATTTCCAGGTCTGGGCCGTAAAAAGCCATGTGCAGTGATGGAAGGTTCTTCTCCCACCCACTGGCTGAATGGAAAGAATTCTGAGAACCTAAGGAAGAAAGAGCCATAAGCTGGAAGAAGCCTAAATCCCTGAATTACCGCACAGGGGACTGTCCGCAACATTTCACACACTTCTACCCTGCCGTTTCATAT
>NC_081560.1:20995969-21063402 GCF_022355385.1 Mustela nigripes
GTCAGATAATACCACATTAAGACTCGTCTTGCTTCTGCTTTTGTGTTTTGCTGAACGTAGTGATTAAGGAGAAGAAAACTAAGTTGGTAAGGAACTTTGTGTTTGGAGGTATATTTTTAAAATGATTATACAAGGTTGGGTTGAGCATAGTACTAATGGACAATTATCAGGGAGCCAAATGCCGTGG
The DNA here is from genome assembly GCF_022355385.1 of Mustela nigripes. Lineage (NCBI taxonomy): Eukaryota > Metazoa > Chordata > Mammalia > Carnivora > Mustelidae > Mustela > Mustela nigripes. Next base: position 20,996,157 of record NC_081560.1, read on the forward strand.
CAAAAATGAGGTCTCTGGGTGCTTGCCTGAAGAAGTTATTGGGAAACTTTTGTTTACTTAGCAGACTCTGAAGGCTAAACCCTTTTTCAAGTAGCCTCTGGGTGTTAAGGACAATAAATAAAGATGTGCTGATTGAAAACATTTAGAAAACAACTTGTTACAGCCTTTAAAATAACAAGGTATTAATTCAGCTTAAAACAGAATATTCTGTGCCCATTTGGCCCGCTCAGCAGAAATACCAAGCTTAAAAGCTGGATCCTGTAGGTCATCTCTGTAAAGACGCTCCACCAAATGAAATTTAGCAGGGACCTGGGACAAGGCCTCTCAAAAATGTTAGATAGCTTCTGGCTGGTAGTTGAGGACTTGATCTTATTAATGGAAAGGGGGCAACTGATGTCTCTATCTTGGGGGCGCCTAGAGAAAAGGATGAGCTGGGAAACAGCCAGGGCCTATTGGGAGGAAGAAATAAGAGAGTTAGGAGAAAGTCTCATTGTTTAGAAGAGTCCCTGTGAGGTTGAGATGGAAGAAGCAGGCTTGAGACAGTATTTTTCAGAAATAAATTCTACTGCCCCATTTTCAAGGGGTGCAATCTAAGCTTTGATGGTCCTCGGACTTTCCTCATCTCTTTTACAAATTTCATCTTTTGTTTCCTTTCCCAAGACACTTCATTCCTTTTTCCTCACATCCAAAATCCCAAGTCTCCATAAACAATTAGATAGCCAGGAGCAGACCTGGTACTTCTTGAAGCTCACACCAGAGCTATGTCAAAATCACATAGGAATCCACAGAGGAACAAGTGAGCTTAAGGAAATGTTGCTAAGGTATAATTAGGGAACTGAGTATTCCCCCCACTGAGGACCCATTCATCAACACCGAGGATGTGCCACCTCCTTGTATATCCCCTAGCTAGAGCCCTTAAGACCTGACATGAGCGGGGTGCTTGAGTGGCTCAGTCAATTAAGCGTCTAACTCTTTTTCGTTCAGGTGGTGATCTTAGGGTTGTAAGGTCAAGCCATCAGGCTCTGTGCTGAGTGTGGAGTCTGCTTAAGATTCTCTCTCTCTCCTTGTCCCTCTGCCCTCTCCCCATGCCCTCTCTTTAAAACAAAAAAACAAAAACACACACAAAAAAACTTGGCATGAGTTCTTAAGGGGTGATTTATATAACTGTGTAGAGCTATGTTATATGAGTTCTTCCCAATCTCTTTTCTCAATGATCAGATTCATTTTTTTCCTAAGAGCCATTTGCTTTGAAAGATTTTTATCTACCAAATAAATCACATTTATAAAGAAACCAGATTAAGTATTTACTAGGTACTAGGTATTGTATTAATGAGTGCTCTATACCCGTTATCTAAAATCCTTGATTTTACAGATAAGTAAACTGAGGTTCAGAGATCTTAAGAACATAGCCCAAGTCTTATTGCTAGAAATTAAATTCTGGCCTCACCTCTATACCTACATTCTTTCCAGTATATACTCTGTCTACTCTATAGACAGCACATGCAGTCAACCAAAACTTCTTAATATGAAGATACATTCTTTTTTTTTTTTAAAGATTTTATTTATTTATTTGACAGAGATCACAAGTAGGCAGAGAGGCAGGCAGAGAGAGAGGAGGAGGCAGGCTCCTTGCTGAGCAGAGAGCACGATTTGGGGCTTGATCACAGGGCCCTGAGATCATGACCTGAGCTGAAGAGAGAGGCTTTAACCCCCTGAGCCACCCAGGCGCCCCTGAAGATACATTCTTTATAGTGAGTTAGTGTGGCATAATTCCCCCATCTTCCACTCTCCACCACCAAAGGAAAGAAACTTTCCATTATTTAGTCAACGTGTTCAAGCTTTACTGAGAGTAAATATACAATGTCTTTTGGACTTTTTTGAAGAACTGGGCATGGTTCAAGTAATTCCATTACTATCCTTGTAGAATTGTGAGATCCTGCAGAACCCAGACTGGAAACTGGAACTTACAGTTCAAACAAATGGAAACTGGACAGAAGGAGTTCAGAACACAGATCCGGGCACAGACCTCCTTCTCTAGGATTCTCTTTACCTAGGATTCTCCCACTCCTTTGATTCTATCAAGTATTCGGTGATGTACCATAAGCTGATGTGAGGTAGGAAATCCTTCGGATCCCACAAAAGTTGGTGGAAATAGGGGGAGTCATTGACGCCTACCAGCCTAGGATAATGAGTGGTAAAAGAAGGGGAGGAAAAGAATGAGCTAGGAGTGAAAGGGACAAAGAGAGAGGCAGAAGAAGGAAGAAAACCAAGAAAAAAGGTGGGTATATATAAAGAGGAAAAAAATAGGAGAGAAAAGGAAAAGGATGGATGATCCTTTACACTGTTTGGTCTTGTAAACTTGGTGTGATCTTCGTTACCAAGTGTAGTAACCCCAGTGGAGGCTATCTGCACGTGTTGCTAGGTTCACTGGGAAAGCTACTGTTGAAGAACTATTTCTGCAAAGGAAACTTTGCCACTTCCCTTCCCCAAGTGGTAACTCTGAAGCCGGAATCTTAAAAAATTACAGAATAAATGGAGAGAAAGAATATTGTTAATTCCAGTTGTAAAAGGAAAATTGTTAGTCCAGTACCTTCAGGTTAAGTTCTGTCTTGCGATGCAGAAAGTTCACAACAGTTTAATCTTTGTGCTGGCCAAAAAAGAAAAAAAAAAAAAAAACCAACAAACACAAAAGACAAATGAGCAATAACAAGCAAATTACCTCCTCTGGGTATCCAGAAATGCACAGCAACCCTGAGCACAGTTTAACTGACTTGGTATTTAATTGCCATAAAAATAAAAGTGTTGATTTTAAAAATAAAAATAACTCATTTTCCTTAGAAACCCAAAGTCTTAGTTTTAATCATGAAATCCTTTCATATAGTTGCTTATATTCTCGGTGGATCAGTTATTTAGTTTATAGTAGCTAAAAGACAAGAGGTAAACATCAAACAAAGATAACAGATGCCTAACGGTACTCAAGAAACATCTAAAGATCTGTCTATTCTGCATCCAAAGAAAAATGCTCTTCCTTAATTTTTTATTCTTGAGTCTAAAGTGGCTTTGGGGGGTTGGGGAGGAGTGGCTGAAGGAGGAGGAGTTATTTTAAAGTGCCAAAAAAGATTCTTCTGGGGAAAAAAAAAGATTCTTCTGTATTTGAATTCCCAATGTTTAGATTCTCTTTAATGTTAGCAAAAGGATCTATTTGTTGATGGTTAGATTCTGGCTAATGAACAATTTCAGAGTAACTTCTGGGCCCAGAGAAAACGTAGTCTCTGTTAGACTTCATATTCCAGAAATTTCTGCTCTGATTGACCACCCTCAGAGATAAACTTGAACTCCTGTGTCTACTCCATAAAGAGGATAAAGCCTCAGTCTTAATCCTCTTATCCTTTACACAGGATAAAGGCTGTCTCCTAGGTGCTGGGCAACAACTCAGAGCCCCTTTATCTGAACCTCCAAAGTAGGGATAATCATTTTAAAACAGCGTAAGTGGTCAAGTCCCATTTTTAAAAACCCATTTTTTAGTAAGGTGTCATCACTCTGACCTAGTGATCAGTATCAGGGTTAACAATAGTGGGACACCCAGACATTATGTACAACCTAATAGTGCTGTAGAAGGAAGTACTCAGCATTACCCAAGATGAATTCTTACCAAAATGTTTAACCTGAATCTTATCAAACCTTTAGATTCAACTCTGAGCTTACAAAAAACAAAAACAAAAACAAAACAACAACAACAACAACCAAAAACCAACAACCAACAACCAAAACCCCCCCAAAACCCAAAAAAACAGAGAACAGAAGCACAAGTTTAACAACACCATGAGAAAACAATCAGACAAATCCAGAAGATGGAACATTCTGTAGAATAATTAATGCAAAGTTGTTAAGAAGTCGATGTCTTGAAAATAAAATGTGTGTGGGTGGGTTGCAAAGAGCCAGCTCTAGAATTCAGATCTGTAAGAAACATAACAACCAAATGAAATATGTGGATCCTGTTTGAATTCATCATCTTTAAGAGACATTTGGGGGAGGGAGAAACAGGGAGTTGTTCTTAAGGGTGTAGTATCTGTTTATGATAATGAAAAAGCTCTGGAAGTAGTGGTGGCAGTAGTACAACATTGTGAATGTACTTAATGCCACTGAATTGTGCACTTAAAAATGGTAAATTTCAGTGCTGTGAAATGTGTAAACCTGGCGATTCACAGACCTGTACCCCTGGGGATAAAAATATATTATATGTTTATTAAAAAAAATAAATAAATAGGGCACCCAGGTGGCTCAGTGGGTTAAGCCTCTGTCTTTGGCTCAGGTCATGATCTCAGGGTCCTGGGATCAAGCCCCGCATCAGGCTCTCTGTTCAGCTGGGAGCCTGCTTCCCCCTCTCTCTCTGCCTGCCTCTCTGCCTACTTGTGCTCTCTTTCTCTGTGTCAAATAAATTAAAAAACAAAACAAAACTTTAAAAATAAATAAATAATTTTTTTAAAAAATGGTAAATTTCAAATTATGTACATTTTCCCACACATTTTTTAAAAAGATATTTTGGGGACAGGTAGGGAGTATGAGTATTCACTGCTATTGAAAAATTATCTGAATCTTATTAAGTGTGGTAATAGAATTGAGTTTACCAAGCAAAGTTGTGCTTATTATTTAAAGATGAATGTTGAAGTATTTAAGGGTGAAATACATATTTCTATAGCTTGTTTTGAATTACTTCAGAAAAAAAAGGCAAGAGGAAAATGAAGAATATATGACACAATTCTAGCAACTGTTTGATCTAGGTTATAGATAATGGATGTTCATTATACTGTTCTGATTCCTTTTCTGTATGTACTAGAATTTGCAAAAGAGAAGGGGATCATGAACAAATCACTTCTCTGTACAACAAAACAAACTCTGATTGTAGTTCTGAATTAGAAATGTGAGTTACCCAGAGGTGATGCTCTCTGGAAGCCCACACTTTCTGGAGGTAAGAAGATGGGTGGGGGTGCCTGGGTGGCTCAGCAGGTTAAAGCCTCCACCTTTGGCTCAGGTCATGATCCCAGGGTCCTGAGATCAAGTCCCACATCGGGCTCTCTGCTCACCAGGGAGCCTGCTTCCTCCTCTCTCTCTCTGCTTGCCTCTCTGCCTACTTGTGATCTCTGTCTGTCAAATAAATAAATAAAATCCTTTAATAAATAAATAAATAAATAAATAAACAAATTTGCCTTCTTAAAAAAAAAGGGGGGGACTGACATACAGCCTTAAAAAAAAAAAGAAGATGGGTGAGCCAGGATGAGAGTTCGTGGTCATAATCATGTAAGTTTAGCAGAGATGCCAAGTATAAGAAAGTGTCAGAAAGAAAGTTTGAAGGGATGAAGAGAACGTGCCAACCCCAAACCAGAGTGCAAGAAGTCTGCATAGAGAATCATTGCCTCAGCCATAACTGCTCCCCAACTACTGCCTATATCCTCCCTTGGGGGTTTGGGCTGCTTAATTGCACTGAAAGGCAGACTGGTTCATTTCTGGGAGCTACAGAAAGGTAAAGGACTGTTTTCATCAAAGGCACCCCATAGTTCATTTCCCTTTTACAAATCGATGCACCAGAGAACATGTCACTTGGTTGTGTTTCTTCCAGATTATCATGAAGTTCATTGCCATCCTTATTCTTCTTTATGAATAGAACTTAGTGTACCTTAACTAAAAGTGCATGAAGAAGAGAAGGGAAGGCTTGGGAAAAAACAAAATAAAACAAAACAAAACAAAAAAACCGCAAAGCACTAATAAAGTAAAGCCCTAGGAATGTAAATGGATGGCTTCCTCTGCACAGAATATCTGATAACATCTGCAAAACACTTCATTTATACCAACAATTGTAACCTTGCTATAAAACACAAATTGCTTTAATAATTCCGCAATTTCCTTCCGGGTTAAAATTTTACTCGGAAATCTTGACATGAGCAGCTTCCTCTAATGGGTCTTTGGTTTGCAAGGAACGGTGAGGCATTGTTATTCACCAAGGCATTCTGCTCAGATTTGCTTTGACCCTGTCTTCTCCACTAGTTGCATCTCTCTGTATCTCTGCTAGAAATCTTCCCACTAAAGATCATCTTGAAGAGGAACATCCATTCACATTTTCTCATCCTCTCCTTCCTATTCTACAAAAGGAGACCGTCAGTACTCTGTAGGCATAGAGCCGCATTTACAAGTGAGTAGAGTCACTAGATGTCTCCTTCCCTATCCCCTCCCCTCCCTGCCTTTTCCCTCCTCTCCCCTCCCTCTTCCCTTCCCTCTCTTTTCTTCTGTTCCTTCTTTGAGGGGGCCTCAGTATTAGGAGGGCATTTCCCTTTCATGCACTGAAGTTCAGGCAGCTGCTTCTTTTGGATTTTCCCAGATGCTTTGATTGCTCTCTTATCATCACACCCAGCACAGGGAGATAAAATTGCAAGATTCAAGTTTGGGCTTAGGGTAAGGAAAAAATGCACCTTAAATCTTCTATCTTGGCTCAGTTTACTAGAGAGCTCTGCCTTAGCATTTTAGGCACAACCTGATTAATGAAATGTTATATTACAATTGATTCTATACCCTGAGGGATTAGGGTGGTACTTGGGCTAAACTGGGTTTAGATGTCCATAGATCCCTTGGCTTAATGGAGTTCTCTCTCTCTCTCTACACACACAGACACACACAGACACACACACACAGACACACACACACACACATACACACACACACTATAAAACAGCTTTATTGAGCTTTACATCACATACCATGCAATTCACCCATTTAAACTATATAGCTCACTGTTTTTTTAGTATATTCAGAGTTGTGCAAACATAACCACAGCCAATTTTAGAATATTTTATCACTCCAATAGAGAATACTTGTACCCATTAGCCATCAGAACCTATTTCCTCCTAACTTCTTCCTTCAAACTTCAGTAATTAGACAATCACTACTCTATTTTCTGTCTCTATAGATTTGCTTTTCTGGACATTTCATATAAATGGAATTAGTCTTTTGTGACTGGCTTCTTTTAAGAGGCATAGTGTTTTTCAAGGTTTATCCCCATTGTAGTTCTTTACTCCTTTTTATTGATAAATAATATCCATTGTATGGATATACCATATTTTATTCAACCATTCATTTGTTAATAGACATTTTGGTTGTTTCTAATTATTTTTTTAAAGTTTTTTGTCCATCCATCCATCCATCCATCCATCCATTCATTCATTTAAGGATCTCTACCCTCAATGTGGGGCTATAACTAATGATCCCAAGATTAAGATTTGCATGCTCTTCAGACTGAGCTAGTCAGGCACACCTGGGTTGTTTCTATTTTTGACTACCATGAGTAATGCCACTATGACCATTCATTCATGTACCATTTTGTGGAGACCTATGTTTTCATTCCTCTTTGTTGTATATCTAGTAGAATTGCTGGTTTATATGGTAACTTTACGTTTAATCCTTTGAGGAACTTGCAGACAGATTTCCAAAGTGGTATACCATTTTGCATTCCCACTAGCAATGCATGAAGATTCCAACTTCTTCACGTATCTCCAACCTTTATTATTATCTATCTCTTTGATTATAGCCCTTCTAAGAGGTTTCACTGAGTATCTCATTTTGGTTTTGATGTGCATTTCTCTCATGGCTAAAGACGCTAAGTGTCTTCTCATAGGTTTATTGGCCTTTTGTATATCTCCCTCAAAGGAATGTCTATACAAGTTCTTTGTCTAATGGGAAAGTGTTTCCCATAAAAACTAAAAATTAGAAAATGGAGACCAAACTAAAGGAATTATAGGTACTTAATGTAGACAGTATTTTTTCTACCAACATTGTCTTAAAAATGGAACACATTATTTTAAGATGATATACAGACAGTACAAAAGAACAGACTAGCTAATCTAGATAATTGTATTCGCTTTGGCAGCACATATGCTAGCTAATCTAGATAATTATCATTTTAGGATGATACATATCATATATTTGGGGGAGAGAAATGGGCGAGGTACTCTTCCCAAACAGTGTAATTATGCGCAAGAGAAGCACATCATTGGGCACATTTGGATTATTTGATATATTTGCCATATAGTACAATATTAAAATAAAAATGAGAATGAAATTAATATGCTAATAAAATCCACATAGAATTGGTTAGATGCTGAGGTTCCAGGTAGACTACAAACCTGAAGAATGTACTTCTGGGATGTAGAAGTATGATGGTGTTAGAAATGCAAAGTAACATTAGTAAAAAATATATTGAGTCTACAGAAAATATTCTCCCCACCTGTTTCTATGAATACATTTTCTATTTTAAAGCAGGAAATTAAAAAAAAAAAAAAAAACTTTTGTGCATCCCCCCAAAATTCTTTGTCCATTTTTAAATTGGATTAAAATTTTAAATTGACTCGTAAGTATTATTTATATATTCTGAAGACAAGTTTCTTCTCAGGTATAGGATTCGCAAATATTTTTCCCTATTCGATAAGTTGTCTTTTCGCTTTCTTAGTGATATCCTTTAAAACATGCAAGTTTATTATTTTTTTTTAAAGATTTTATTTATTTATTTGACAGAGAGAGATCACAAGTAGGCAGAGAGGCAGGCAGGGGTGGGGAGAAGCAGGCTTCCCACTGAGCAGAGAGCCTGATGCAGGGCTCCATCCCAGGACCCTGGGATCATGACCTGAGCCAAAGGCAGAGGTTTTAACCCATTGAGCCACCCAGGCTCCCCACAAGTTTAAATTTTGATAAATTTTCATAACTTTACCTCATATTAAGTCAGGTCCATCTTGAATTAATTTTTGTTAACTCATTGTTTTGCATGTGGATATCCACTTGACCCAAGCATCATTTGTTGAAAAGACAATTCTTGCCCCACTGAATTGCCTTGACACCCTTGTCCAAAAATCAATTGACCATAAATGTGAGGGCTATTCCTGAACTCCTTATTCCCTTCCACTAATCTATATGTGTATCCTTATGCGGTACTACACTATGTTAATTACTGTCCTCCAGTTTTGTTCTTTTTTCAATTTTTTTTTTTTTGGCTATTTTGGGTTGCATTTCCATATGAATTTTAAGATAAGCTTGTCAATTTCTGGGAAAAAATTTAGCTTAGATTTTGATAGGAGTTGGGGTGAATTTGTAAATCAATTTTGCTGGTATTGCCGTGTTAACAATATTAAATATTCTGATCCATGAATGGGGACAGTCTTACCATTTCCTTAGGTCTTCTTTAATTTCTTTCAACACTTTGTAGTTTTCATTGTAAAAGTTTTACACTTCTTTTATTAAATTTATTCCTAAGTGTTTTATTCTCTTTGATGCTATTGTAAATGAAATTGTTTTCTTGATTTTGGGAGGAGATTGTTCATAGCTAGTGAATAGAAATAAAATTGATTTTTATATATTGATCTTATACCCTGAAACTGTGCTGAGCTTTTTTATTAGTCATAAGAGTTTTTCAGTGGATTCTTTGGGATTTTACATATACAGGATCATGTCATCTACAAGTAGATACTTTTACTTCTTCCTTTCCAATCCAGATGCCTTTTATTTCAATTTCTTGCTTAAATAACCTGGGTAAAACTTCTAGTACAACGTTAAATAAAAGTAGCAAGCGCAGTTTTCTCTTGTTCTTGATTTTAATGGGAAAGCGTATAGTTTTTCACTGTTAAGTATATTAGCTACAGGTATCTTATAGATACCCTTTATCAGGCTAGGAAATTTCCCTTCTATTCTAGTTTTGTTGATTTTTTATCATTAATGGATACTGATTTTGTCAGATGCTTTTTTCCTGCATTTATTGAAATAATCATGTGGTTTTTGTTTTTTACAAAAAAACAAAATGGTATGTTACATTAATTGACTTTAGGATGTAAAGCCAACTTTGCATTTCTGGGACAATTCCCATCTGATCATTGTGCAAAGACTTTTTTCTTCAATTTTTAAAAATATTGTAGTAAAATACACATAACATAAAATTTACTATCTTAAACATTTTTTGGTACACAGTTCAGTGATATTAAATTTATGCATAATGTTGTGCAACCACCACCACCACCCAGCACCTTAACTCTACTCATCTTGCAAAACTGAAACTCTCTATCTATTAAACAATACCTCCTCATTTTTTTTTTCCCATCCCCAGGCAACCACCATCCTACCTTGTCTCTATAATTCTCACCACTTTAGGAACCTCATGTAAGTGAAATCAGCATGTGCCTTCTTGTAACTGGTTTATTTCACTTAGCATAATATCTTCAAGGTTTATCCATGTTGTAGTATATTGCATAATTTCCTTCTTTTTTAAAGCCAAATATTCAATTGTATGTGGATACCACATTTTGCTTATCCATTCGTCCATTGATGAACACTAGAGTTGCTTTCATGTTTTAGCTACTGTGAATAATGCCAGTGTGAATATGGGTATACAAATATCTCTTTGAGACTCTATTTTCAATTCTTTGGGGTCTATATTGCTGGATCATATGGTAGTTCTATTCTTAATTTTTTTAGGTACTGCCATACTGTTTTCCATAGCATCGGTACCATTTTACATTCCCATTAACAGTGCAGAAAAGTTTCAGTTTCTCTACATTCTCATCAACAATTGTTTTCTGTTTTTTTTCTGAGACTAGCCAGCCTCATGGGTATGACATGGTATCCCATTATAGTTTGGATTTGCATTTTCCTAATGACTAGAGATGTCGAGCATCTTGTCATGTGCTTATTGGTTATCCATGTATCTTCTTTAGAGAAACATCTATTCAAGTCTTTCACCCATTTTTAAATTGGTTTTGTTTTGGTTTTGTTTTGTTTTGTTTTGGCTTTTTTGTTACTGAGTTTTAGGAATTCTCTATATATTCTGGATTGTAATCCCTTATCAGATATGTGTTTGCAAATATTTTCTCCCATTTTGTATGTTTTTCTTGTTACTCTGTTGAATATGCCATTTCACTGTCTTCTGCCTTCCATTGTATCAGGTAAGAAGTCAGCTGTTATTCTTATTTGTGTTCTGTATATGACGAGTTGTTTTTTCTTTGCTGATTTCAAGATTTTCTCTTTCTTTCTCTTTCAGCATTTTTACTATGCTGTATCTGGATGTGGATCTCTGTGTTTATTCTACTTAGGGTTAGTTGAGTTTCTTGGATATGTAGATTACTGTTTTTTGAATCAGATTTCAGAATTTTTACCCATTATTTCTTCAAATATTTTTTTCTGCTCTGTTTTCTCTTTCCTCTCCTTCTGGTTAGTCCCATTATGTATATGTTGATATGCTAAATGGTATCCCATTTAGTTCTGAAGTTCTGTTTATTTTTCTTTCTTTTTATTCTTGTATGCATGTATATATCTATCTTCAAATTTGCTGATTCTTTCTTCTGCCAGTGCAAATGTACTATTGAGCCTCTACTGGATTTTTCTTTTCTATTCTTACACTTTTCAAGTTTATAAAATCTACTAGGTTCTTTTTAAAAAAAATTATATTTCTTTATTGATTATCTTATGAGACATTGTCATACCGTCTTTTGCTTTCTTAACCATGGTTTCCTTTAGTTCTTTGAATATACTTGTAATAGCTGCTATGAAGTCTTTGCTAAGTTGGATATCTGGGCCCTCTTACAGGGAGTTTCTATTGATTGTTGTTTTTCTCCTGTGTATGGGTCACATTGTACTTTCCTGTTTCATTGCATGTCTCATAATTTTTTTTGGTTGTTGAAAACTGGACATTTTATTTTATTTTATGTAAGCACTAGGCCTAAAGTAGGGCTCATGATCATGAGATCAAGAGTTTTATGCTTTACCAACTCAGCCAGCCAAATATCCTGAAAAATGGACATTTTGTTTTTAAAGATTTACTTGTTTATTTTAGAGAGAAGGAGACCACAAGTGTGCATAAGCAGGCAGAGAGGTGGAAGAAGAGGGAGAGAGAGAATGAATTCTCTGGCAGACTCTCCACTGAGCACTGAGCCTGCTGCAGGGGTTGATCCCATGACCCTGAGACCATGAACTGAGCTGAAACCAAGAGCTGGCTGCTCAACGGACTGAGTCACCAGATAACCCCCAAAATGGACATTTTAGATAATATATTACAACAACTCTGGATACTGATCCCTTCAACTTTGTTTATTCTTGACCTTATGAGCTTATCATTGTAGTTTGCTTTTTTATTTCTTTGGTGACTTACCTAGATTATTTTAGTGAAGTCTATTTCTCTGCAATGCAGAAACTCTGCTGTTGCTCCTCAGAAAGTACAAGCTTGGACATACATATGCATTGTCATCCTGGGATGATAGTGATTTTTTAAAAACGATTTTATTTATTTATTTGACAGAGAGAGACAGTGAGAGAGAGTACACAAACATGGGGAGTGGGAGAGGGAGAAGCAGACTTTGTGCCAAGCAGGGAGCCCAATGCAGGGCTCGATTCCAGGGTCCTGGGATCATGATCTGAGCTGAAGGCCCAGCCACCCAACAGTGATTTTTAACTCAGGTCTCTTTAACTGTCTTTATCCCTGATCTCTCTGTTGTCTGTCACTGTTGGTATAATCCCTAGCTGGTAGGCTCCATTAGTTGCTAGCTAATCATTCTATTGTTTTCAGTATGCCCTGAGGCACAAATTGCTCCATAGTCTGATCCAATTAAATTTAAGCCTTCAGAGGTAGTTTTTGAGGCCAGTCTTTGAGATTTGTTCTGACCCCAGGAGAACTCTTCTTAGCCATCTTTTTCCCTGTTTCTGTCTGGTAAGCTAGATAGGCCTATGATCTAGCTTTTGTTGCTCTTAGAGTTACTGGGTACCCTTTCATTGCTTCTCACCAAATCTCCATTGTTTTCCAGAACTCCTTCCAACTTAAGGTTCCCCAAACTCTAAACAAAATCAATTCACCTGTGGATAGTTTCAGAGCCTTCTCTTCTTATTACCTACAATTTCTCCTGAGAAAAATCTCAAGAGACTCTATTCTTGAGGTGGGGGCAGGAACAGTGACCTGCTTCTCTTGGAGTGATACCCCTGTTTATAAGCAAGGTAGGGGCAGTAGCCTCTGGTCTTCTTGTCTCTCATCTCCCTTTGTAGAACAACAACTTTACCATTATTATTTTTTTAAGATTTTATTATTTTTTAAAAAGAATTTATTTATTTATTTGACAGACATAGATCACAAGTAGGCAGAGAGGCAGGCATAGAGGGGAGGGAAAGCAGGCTCCCTGCTGAGCAGAGAGCCTGACATGGGGCTTGATCCCAGGACCCTGGGATCATGACCTGAGTCGAAGGCAGAGGCTTTAACCCACTGAATCACTCAGGTACCCCAAGATTTTATTTTTTAAGTAGTCTCTACACCCAGTGTGGGGCCTGAATTCATGACCCTGAGATCAAGAGTCACATTTCCTACTGACTAAACCAGTTAGGCACCCCTAGATGTATATTAAATGGTTGTTTTAATAAAGATTAATTTTTTTCCATATGGTTGTTTTGTTCAGGAGTGGGTCTGTGGATCTCCTCATACCATCATTTTAGAGATTGTCCCCTGACAGGATCTTAATAGCAGTAAACCTTTTCTTGACTGCCAACAACACCTTTCTGAACTCCTGCTCAGGATTTGAGTTCTAAGGAAAAGTAAGTAGAATATTAGAAGACTAAACTGGAGGTGAATTTGGAGATAAAGTTACTGTTAGGTCACCCTGAAACAATGAAAAATTTATAGAGAGGCTCTATAAAGAGAACCATCACCCTTGTGCATTCTAAGCATAGAATACCAGCAGACACATTTCATCAAAATGAACCACTAAATCAGGTATCAGGAAACAAATATTCTAATTCTTAGCTCTCTTCTGGCTTTTCCAGGTGATCCTGGGTCACCTAGTCCACCTCCTCTGAGCTGTGGTTTCCATGAATAGTATATTATTTTAAAGGATTTGTCTCATGGCTGGTCCCCCAAATAGGACATGTGGTTTAGATCCATTAATGGTGAAGTGACTTTCACTAAATCTTTCCTACTCCTTTTCCCTGTCTCTTGTGATTGACATCAAGCATGTGGGAAGTATCTGTCTGGGCTTTGGAAATTATCACTGGCTTGGATCTGTGAACCCTCCACTGAGCTTTGGTCTATAAGCAACCTTGTTCTAAACACCTTGAACTTCTTGTATGAGGAAGAAAAGTGACAAAGGTTTATCGTTTGCCTTCACTGAATATTTTGATTTATAAAAGAAAAGGAAGTAGGACATCTTGAATTTCCAGCTCTGATTGCCTGGTTATGGTCTCCCATTCCAAGCCAGAATTACATCTCATCCTCCATAGGCACTAGTGTTTCTGGTTATTTAAATTGAAGTTGATTCCTAGACAATTTGTCTCACAATTATGCCCAACTATCTTTGGAACAAAGTTGGTCTCCAGTACAATATTTACAAAGCCCAAGGCCCTGACTTAATTTTTACTGACTTCTTAAAAAACACTACCACAAAGTATTTGAATACCTTGGAGATCAAGATTAATATGTCCCCTCAGCCATTAAGTTGGTTAAAATCAGTCTCCCTCCAGAGATTACATTTAACAAGATTACCCACAGGATGGGAACGGTGGCCAAAAACCCTAGGTCTGAGTTAAGAGCAAATAACCCAACCAAGATCAGCCTAGTTGTCTTACTTGTGACAGCACAACCATTATCCCCACCGGCAGGCAGAGTTTTTGCAGTACATAAAGTTGTTTTAAAAATTTAGGGCCTGGAGTGCCTAGGTGGCTCAGTCTGTTAAAGTGTCTGGCTCTTGGTTTCGGCTCAGGTCATGATCTCATGGGTCATAAGACTGAGCCCTTTGTCAGGCTCCTCGCTCAGTGGGGAGTCTGCTTGAAGATTCTCTCCTTTTGCCTACCCCACCCCCACTAATGCACTCGAACTCTCTCCGTCTCTCTTTCTAATAAGTAAATAAATCTTTAAAAAAAATGGGGGCCCAATAGAGAATTATTGCTTAATGGTTTGAAAAGAGATAGTCATGATGATTATATAAGATTATGAGTGTATTTAATGCCACTGAACTGTACATTTAGAAATGGTCAAGTTGATAAAATTCATGTTATGATATTTTACCACCAAAAAAAAAAAAAAAAAAGCCACCTGGAGCCCAAGTGTTGCTGGCTCCCTGTCCAAAATGTTCCTCAAATTGTTTAATAATAACATTGAATCTGAGGCTTTGCCGGCACCTGAATTTCCTGAAGATCTCCAAAGGTTGCTTAAATATTACAGCCATCAGCATGCCAAACGGAAAAAAATTTTTAGGTTCCCATATCTTGTGCCTATGTCTCCAGAAACTTGGAAATAATATGAAGCTACTTAGAACCCAGGGATACAGAAGGGCTTAGGATGGGTGTATGTACATTTGGCATTAGCCTGAGTTGGCATCCACTTCCCTGTGTCCTCATTAAGTGGTACCTGAAATAACTACTAGGATCATTAAGTGGCTTACCCTAATCCTCTAAATTGTTAGAGTTAATCTAGAATTATGACGATACAACTCCAATTAACTGTCAATAGTTTTTGAACATCCTTTTCTATTGACGATGTCTTTTTCCTGTTTATCTGTTAGCCTGCCACAGCCTTGTGACCCAAGGCTTGGAATGGATCAGCCTTCCTACTCACTCCCTCCTGCGCACACCACGTCTCCATGGTAACAGCTTGTCAGGCCCTGCTTGGTGCAAGTTCTGAAGACCTCTCATCTGCAGCCTCAGTCCTGCACAGATCTAGTCTTAATAAGCCAGGCTTCTAAGTAGGACCTTGTGTTAGGAGCTTCATCTCTCTAGCTGGCAGGGTTTGAAACTGTCCTTAAGCCTCCTTTAGGGTACACCTGAGGAGGCCCTGGTGTCACTGTGTTGTCCTGACCTTCCTCCATTGCTGTTCAGGGGAGTGGTAGGGTTTCTGTCTGGGATTCCTGCTTCTACCTAACTCATCATCTCCTTCCAGCAAGGTCTCCTCCTATCATCTTCCTCCATCCATAAAGCTGAGAGCCATTCTGAATATTTCAGACCCTATCTATGGCTGATCATCAAGGTTTGTTGGTACAACTGCTTTGTATCTCTCAAACTCATCTTTCTCTACATCACTATTGCTTTTGCTGTGGTTCAGGCCCACGTAGTTTCCTTCTTCAGTTACTGCAAGATGCTGAACCTGGTCCTCCTACTTCCTTGTTTGCTTTCCTTGCATCCAATCTCTACATTACAACCAGTGAGTAAACTTCTTAAAAAAGTAGAACTGACATGACAGTCAGCATTTCCCATTATCCTCAGGGTGGATTTCAGACCCACTTGCACAGAACACAAGATTACACCTTTGTAATCTGACCCCTACTTACCTCTCCAGGATCATCTCTTGCCCCCTCCCTTGCATCTTCTTACTTTAGCCACACCAAAACTCTTTACTTCTCTGATGAGCCCTTGCCCCTCCCCAAATTCTCCTGGGAAACATAACAAATTGTATCTATTCCTGAGAATATCTGCTATTTTCTCCTCTTGCCATGCATGATTCCTTGTCTCTCTTGCATTTGTGATGAACTGCTGCCTCCTCCACCTGGAGTGTCCCTCCTTCCTTCTGTATAAGCCTTTCACATATAATCTTGGGGAAGTTTTCCCAACTCTTGAATCTTAAGTGCCTCTTCTAAGTTCTCCTTGAGCTCCTGTATTTACTCCCTTTCTGCCTTTCTGCTGAACTCTCAACTTCACAAGGGGATAGAGAGAGATAGAGAGACCTCTGTCTCAGCACCTAGCATGTTCACTCAGATGTCTGTTGAGTGAGTGAAAGAATGGAGAATGAAGCCTCTGGAATAAAAACATCACCACATGCTGATTATAAGTACATCCTCTTCCAGAGTCTTTTGCTAATGGGTACCATTCATGCTCCAGATAGGATCAGCTAGAAATTTGATACACTGCCAGCACATTGCAGTTTGGACTGCTGACCACTGTCCTTGGGGATGCTTCTACAAATGGGTCAGTTGCCTCAGCTCAGCTCTGGCTACTCCTGGTTGCTCCTTTTTTGTCGGTCACACGGAGGTCCCTGTTGGGCTCGTGGCTGAACCCGTGTGGCTCCCATCAGCAGCTGGAGAGCCATTCCTAAGAGCTGAGATAGTGAGTCAGTCCTCCTTTTATTGCCCAGGGAAGATTCCTTTCTCCCTGGTTATGCAATGTCATCTAGGCTGTGTTTTCCTTAGTGGAATCCAAGACATGGAATTGTGGTAAGAGGAGAAAATAGCAGATATTCTCAAGAATAGATACAATTTGTTATGTTTCCCAGGAGAATTCGGGGGGGGGGGGGTATGGCAGGATGAGGAAATTAGTAAAGGACCTGTGTTCATAGATAAAGAAATAAAGCAGAGGAGGAGCTGAATGTGTATGGATACCTTCCCCTCAGAGATTTCAATGGCTTATCTGAGAAAGAAGCCAGAAAAAGAGAGACTTCTCACCAGAGGTGGATGCCCACCGATGTCGGTACTTGATGTTAAAGAGCATTCAGCCCTCAGCTCTGTTCCATTCACTTATTCCTAAACCAACACTTCTCATCCTCAAGAAATCAGAAACACAACCAACTTTTTGATGTGGATCTAGAAAAGATGAAGAAAAGAATGGATTTTGCCTAAACTGAGTTCCCTTGTTACCAGTAAAGGCTTACATGGACAGGGAGGAGGAGTAAGGACTCTTAACTAGAGGAGGTAGCAAAGCAAAGGCATAATCTCGTTTTCTCCCCTGCAGTAAGAATGCAAAAGAGCCATTAGATGAGAAAATGTATGTGAAAACACTTAGCACAGTGCTTGGCAAATAGATGGGATTCAATAATATTGACTGTTGTTGTTGTTTTATCTATGCTCAGTGTAGGGACCCATAAGATAGTTTAGTGTGTAGGAAGACTAACTGGGGAGCCAGTGGGAGTAAGGAAGTGGATTTGTACTTGGATTTTAGTGAAAAATTTGCCATTAGAGTTTCTTTCCTTTGACTCTATTTAAAAGCAAACACCACTTAGAGATAAAACACATTATCTGGAAAGCTATATATAGATAGATAAACATTATACACACACACACACACACATTACATATTTTCTTATAGTCAGTGGTGGAAAGAACATAAACATCATAGATGGGGGTAAGGACAAATTTTCTATTTCTCAAAGCTAGACAAAAACCTGTCAGTCTGAGTACTGGAGTACTAATACTCTCATAACTTCTACCATTTAGAGAAATTATTTTAACATGTATAAGGTTCTTGTAGAGCTGAGGCAGTAAGGTAGAAACCAAGGAACAGCTGGGTCATTTGCCTCAATACTGAGGCACTTTCTTAATCAGACATGTAAGGAGTGGTAGAAGATCTTGTCTGTTGGCAGCTTAGAAGGTGATAGTTGAGGCCAAAGGAAAACAGAAATCGCCAGCACTTTTATGCATTTAAATTCTCTTTTATGTATGTTAATACTTTTAATTCTGTTTTATGTATGTTAATACTACCAAAATCTAGACCAGCACTCATAGTACTTGTAAGCGCTCGGTAAATGTTTGTTTAATCCAAACCAAACTAAAAACCAAAATAAACCCAAACTAAACTGGTACATGTTAACACCTGCCAGCTATGTCCCACACTAGGTTCAGTAAAACTCTTAGGTTAATATAAGCTTTAAAAACAAAGTACCCACATTCTATATTTGTGCTGGACTATCCCACATGTACTCTCATAGTTCCCTGAGATACATAGTCTTTACTGCTTCCATTCACAGGCAGAGGAACTATGTCACAACAGGTGAAGGAGCATACTCAGAGTAGCAAGAAAATTAATATTAGCCTAGAGTCTAAGATTCCTAACTCCAAAATTAATAGACAAAAGTAAAAGACTAAACAACAACAACAACAACTTTTGGGAAGGGTAGGAAAAGAGATTGCCCTTAATGTTTTAATAAAGAATGATTATAACCAATAATTAAAAGACTAAGATCCCAATGGAAAAATGGGCAAAGGATACAAACTAACAAATCATAAGAGGAGATCTCTGTAACAATCAAAGAAAGAGACTGTCTAAAATTTGAGTTTGGAGTTCTCTGCTAAGTGGCCCAGACCAGACCTCATAGCCAAGATAGAATATAAATGGGCCTTTTTCCTTGCCCGAATCCCAAACCTGAGTCTTGCAATTTTAACATCTTCCACCAGGAGTGAAGACATTGGAAAGCCAAGAGCACTGCCAAGAATGGGTGAGCATTTTCTGGGCTTTATGGATAAATACAGCCAAGGAGGGGGAAAGCCTGGGGCAGCCTCACAGAGCCTGTAGACCCCCCTGATATTCCTTGGAGAGGGAATCAAGCTTGGTCTGGTTCTGTGCAGAGCCCTTAGGGTCTAGGTACTCAAAGTATGGTCCATGAGCATCTCCAGGAAGCTCACAGAAATGTAGAACCTGTAGTGGCCACTCCAGGCTTCTTGGTCCAGAATCTGCATTTTAGCAAGCTTCCCAGGTGATGCTGATGTGCATGCACAGTGGCGCATGAGAAACATGGCCCTGGGGCCTGGTGCAGAGTTTATTGTAGGTCCTCCCTAAGTGTCTGTGGATTGAATAAAAGACTGGACAGGGTATCACTGGGATCCCTTTCTAGAGTAAATCCTCTACCAAAAGCTAGCGACTATCCATGCTGAGTAAAGCACTGACCATCTTACCAAGGGCCTTAATAAGATTAATGAATTAATAACAGCATTCTGGTGGTGGTGTTTTCTACAGTGAATTTAGAGTTTCTTATTAATATCATTTTACTAGGCTTCTTTATATGCCCAGGAGGCACCAACAAGGCACAAATCCTTCTTTATTGCCCTTTCTGGAAAGCACTGAGAATGTAAAATCAAATGAGTAAACATTAAGGATAACAAAAAATGCTGGGGGAAAGGGTAGTGTAGTGTAGGATGCAGCTCTTTTACCTAACTTTCACAGCACGCAGTGTGTACACTTCCCCCCTGTACCGTATGGGCTTGTGTATGTGGAGGTGGTGATGGTGAAGAGGGAAGGAAGAGAAAAAAAGAAACCAAGGATTAAGGACCTCTGTGCTGTCCTATGAGCCCATAGGCAGTTGCTAAATCTGGCATTCGGGGGCTTCTGAAGCAAGAAACTGCACCACCATTATTATAATCATTGTCCTCACCATCCCTTTTAGTCTATCTGCTTGCTCTCTGCCAACCTTTTTACTGAGCCGACCATCTTAGTCCTGACCCAAACCTTAACTTCAGGGCTGGCCACAGACCTTGGGCTGCCAGGAAACCAGTTAAAAGCAGGGAGACAAAAGGGATCCAGAGAATGGGAAGCATTCTGAGTTGCGCTAATGAGTGAGGTGACTCACGGCTGACTCAGACTAGCGAAGACGAGCCTGGGAGATGGGGGGCGGCGCAGGGCAGACCTCAAAGGAGCTCTGCCGAAACGTTCAAATGGGACCTGGGAGACCAGGGACACGGTGTTATTTAGAGAACTGCCTGCAGCTCTGGTGTTGGAGGGAGGAGCCGATCCTGAAAACAGAGAGAGAAAATTGCACTTGAGGCCAGAAACTGAGTTGTGAATCCGTAGCCTTCTGTGCTTTGACAAATGTGTAAATTCTCTAGTGACATTGACCTGCTCTTTGGCAAATCTTGGGACATGAACTCAATAGGAATTCATTGACATCAGATCGCTGGGGAATAGAGGTAAACCATGAACCACCCTTGATTTTTCTAATGCCCACAATTAGAAAAATAAGCCTTTTTTTTTTTTTTAAACTTTCTTTAGTGTTTTACATTTGGAGAACATTGTGATCCAACCTGTGCTTATAGATAGATTTTTTTTTTTAAATTTGTGTATATGAGTAAAGCATCTTCTCTCTTATTAATGGCTAACTGAGTCTCTGAGTTTGAAAATGTTAAGGCCACATGTTGTTATGAAGTTTGGTAGCTGTATTGTCCTATACGGACTGTACCGAAATCATACGGACTGAAATGACACACCGTATCCAGGTCCTCTGGAGAGCACGCATTTGTGAGACGGCTGGCTCTAGGTGTGAACTACTTGGCTGACAAAGCTTGTCTCCCTGTGGCTAAGTGACCCACACAGATATTAACCCTACAACCTCAGCCTCATTAAGAGAGTGCAAACCAACTAAGCTGTCTAAAAATAATTTTGGTCAATTACACATTTTTATGTGATTCGATGACTACAGTCACAAATGTACTTCCCCAGAATGGCGCTGTGGCAGTGGAAAAGACAGGGGTTCTTTGACAGTTAGCCTACCTGTGAACTTTTACTGAGATGAAAAATGAGTTGCTCTAAAAGCAAAAGTGTTTCTCTGTATTTTTTTTAATCATGCTTTTTTATTTGACATTGGGTTGTAGAATTTTCCTTTAGCTTTTAGCTAATTCTTTAACATGGTTCCTGTGGTAGCTTGATATTCCATTTCCTTACTGTATCATTGATTCACCCTTCGTTGAACTCATAAGAATGGTGATATTCCTATCATTTGGTGTAGATTGTTATGTTTTTCTGAGTATTTCAATAGGATATACAAGCAGAATGAAGTTATTAGGTCATAATGTTATGAGCATCTTTGGAGTTTTCATATATTTCTAAATTTTCCTTCAGAAAGGTTTTGCCATCTGATAACTCTTCCAGAAATTTATCAATGTTCCTATTTCCATATACCTTTGAGAGCACTAATACTATTTTTCTTTTGCCTCCAGTCATTTTGAGGATATTTAAAAATGTTTATTTGTTACTAAGATTACTTTCTATGATTTTTAATGCATGTCTTTTCCAATTTTTCTATTGAAATATTTGCCTTTTAATTATTGATTTATAATAGCTCTCTGTGTATTAAGGAAGCATCCTTCTTCTCTCAATTTTTTATTAGACTTTTAACTTTATTTATAGTGACCATCTTTGTTTTTCATTTCTAAAGATAACATCAGTCACAATTTACGCAGTTAATGGATAAACCAAATATGAAATTATTTGTGAAAATGCTGTAAAACATAAAAGATTTTTATCACATACTGCCAGTGTTGATGCTACCCAAAAATCAAGATCATTGGCCTACGAGTCTAACAGGAATTTATAGGCAATTCAACTTTTTTTCATGCCTCTGACGGTACCTTATGAAACAAGAAATTAATTTAAATCTTTTGTATCGTAGCTACTAGGAATGCTATAAAAATAAACAATGATGTCAGATTTAAAGATTTATTTATTTATTTATTTGACAGAGATCACAAGTAGGCAGAGAGGCAGGCAGAGAGAGAAGGGAAGCAGGCTCCCCGCTGAGCAGAGAGCCTGATGTGGGGCTCAATCCCAGGACCCCAGGATCATGACCTGAGCCAAAGGCAGAGGTGCCAACCAGGTGCCCCATGATGTCAGATTTAATGTACTCTGAGACTTTTAGATGATTCCACATGAAACAGTCTATTATTTCTTTTTTTTTTTTAACTTTCATTTGAAAAATCGAATTAATCCAATACAGATGCATTATAACAGGAACGGCATCATATTCATCACTATTGTTACTTCTGGCTCATAAGTTATGCCAGGCTCACCTGCCCAGGTAGTCTTTTTCTCAAGCTTTTCTTTACTTGAAAACAAAAAGAGATTCATGCATGAAAAACTCTTCTCCAACAGAAAGAAATGGTTTTTTTTTAATTACATAGTTTAATAATTAATTAATTAATTGATTTAAGTAGTTAAACAATACTTAAAGGCATACATGAACAAGTTTTGCTTGCAGGGATATGTCCTTCCTCCATCTGCCTCCACAATACTCCCTATGGTTTCTTTGTATTCTTCCAGTGCTGCTTCATATATTTGTAAGCAGATACAAATAAATACTATCATTATCATTCTTCTTCTCACTCACAAGAGTAGCATACTATATACATTATTCTGTACTCTGCTCTTTTAAACTAAACAATATATCTTCCAACAGGAGACCTTCAGTAGGAAGACATGTAATGTAGACAAGAGACATGATGACATTGGCATTAAACAAGAAAGTTTTAAAATTCCTGTGTCAGTTCTGTCACCATAATTATAGAAACCTAGAGTTGAATCGTGTGATAAAACCTTTGCTGGTCAGTCATCAAATCTGTTCCTCTTTTTCCTGGGCACAGGACTGCATTTTAAGCCTCCCTTGCAATTGAGTGTGGCCATGGGACTGAATTCCACTGAATAGAAAGAATGTGAGCTGAGCTTCTGTGTACCACTTCTGGGTCTAGTCTATAAAAATCTCCCCACACAATCTTCCCTGTTTTTTCCCTGTCTGTCAGCAGGATGTTAATGCCGACAGCAATCTCATAAGCCACATGTTGAAGGTGGCAGAATTACAAGATGGAAGGGCCTGTTCTTGAACGACCGCTTGGAAGAGAGCCACACACCATTAACACCCATTTTGGATGTTTTATGAGTGAGGAATAAATTTCTTATCATGTCTCAGGTTTGATATACAGATTTAATACTACAGCTAGTATTGCCTTAATTAACATAGACCACAGCCTCAAAGTCCCTCTAGTTCAATGACTGGCATATGGCAGGGTCCTCAATAATGTGGAGATAAAGAATTAATCCATTGCCCTATCAGTTTAATACATTTCAGTCAGCTGTAATTATTGGAAAATTACTTATATGGAGCTAAAATCCATTATCTTTAACTTGTACTCGTTTGTGACTGCACTCCCTAGTCACTCAAAATAAGTCTGAACCCTCTTCAATGCAGCCCTCCAATTATTTAATAATACTTCTTCTCATTCCTTCCATGACAAACCTCTGGTCTCCTAGCTAAATAGTCTAATGTTTTTCATTGTTCTTATTATGTTATAGTTATTAAATCTCCTATCACCATCTTTCCCCTCCTCTGGGAATTTTGGTTGGGCTTGTCATTATTCCCCATTCAGTGGGTACTCAGAACAGAACATCATACTCTTGGTAACATTGACCAGCCAACTGCCCCTCCCAGTCAGGACTTCATACTTCAATTAATACAGCTTAATATTTTAACAGTCTTAGAGGAGGTCATATCACCTGTTGACTCATTTTGAGCTTGTGGCCCAGCTTCTTATCTCTTCTCTCTCCTCTCCTCTGCCTCCCACTAGACCATGATTTATTATATGACCTTAGACAAATCACTTCACCTCTCGAGGGCTAATTTTCATGTGAAAAATGAAGTGGTTGGACCAGATCATTTCTGAGTTGTTTCCCCCTGCCCCATTCTAATATTCTTTGAGTTAAAATAGGAAGTTCTAATAAGGCTCACATTGTACTTTTACTTAGAATCCTTCACCCGTAGCAGTACGAGAGTATAAATTGCCTGGAAACATTAAGCTCATCGAACAACATGAAACTGGGCAGGTAATTTTTCTCAGTTTACATTCATAGATATGTCTATAGTGTGTTAAATTGTATATATACACAAAGGCCAACTGACTATGTTAAAATGTAGTAGTCGAGGAGGGAAAAAGGCAAAAAATAAAAATGATAAAATTAAAAAACAGTGAGGTCATGGGGGGAATCAGGGTGTGGTTTCTTTGAAGGACCACTCCATCACTTTTTAACCCAAGGGAGAATAGCTATGAAAAAGAGAATATACATTTCACTTAGCAGAAAGCCTGATTTGATATGTTGTCAATTTCCTCATCTGATTTCACACACCATCCAAATGTGCCAAAAAAAGAAAAATAGAAAGAAAAGAAAATGAACAAAACCCCCCCCACACTCAACCAATGGGCAAATAAATGCATTTGCTGTGAGGGGAAATCAAACCCCGTCTTGATAACCCTTGCCCTTGGTCAATTTCTTATAAAGCAGACATATTCCGTGATTTTAGCTGATTAATTTCTCCTGGTATTTCTGCATGACTGTCCTCCATCCATGCCTAAGAGGCTGTGTCCACTTGCCAACCCAGACTGAGATTCTACGCATTATTATTTGACCTCGTTTGAAAAACTCATTCCCAGCTTTATAACCCGATCTCGGCACACCCCCCATTGGGGCCTGCATTTCCTGTGGATGATGCGTTGGTTTCCTAGGTGACAGTGGAAGGAATAGACCTGTTAGCTTGTGGCTTCTGACTCACTCTCTGCAATGGACGTCACAGAATCGTGGCTGAACAAGTGGATGCTGATAAAAACATGTGCTTCGGAGAGCAGCAGGGCACTAATGTTTAAGACCCCCCCATTGTACCAGCTCTCCCTCCCACTCAGCAAGCCAACAGACACACAGAAATACCAGATCTGGGGAAAAAAAAAAAAGACAAAAAACAAAAAAACAAAACGAAAAACAAGCAACAGATTTAAAACCCTCTCTGAACTCCCAGTCATATAGAAGTGTACAGTGGAGTCGTATGTGCCACCCCATTATTTTATTCCTTTCCCTGTTTAGAATTTCCTTTTTTCTTTTTTTCCCCTGGAATGTGGAAGTACCAGGATTCTCTAATGAAATGTCAGAAGGAGGCTGAAGAGCGGGAGGTGGAGACAAATCAAAAACTCACCATCAAGCCTGTTTACTGAGGTCACAGCTCTTTTTGATCTTTCACATTTGTTCCCTGAGAGGGGACAGGAAACTCACAGTGGACTAACCAATTATCAAAGCCCAGGATGAAAAATACATTCTGCTGTGAAATTAATCTTCAAACGCTGGGTTTCGTGCGCCTGGGTGGCTCAGTCAATTCAGCATCTGCCTTTGGCTCAGGTCATGGGACGGAGCCCGTCATCAGACTCCCTGCTCAATGGGGAGTCTGCTTCTCTCTCTCCCCTGGCTCCTGCACTCTTCTCTCTCTCTCTCTCACTTGCTCACTCTCTCTTTCTCTCTCTCAAATAAATAAATAAAATCTTAAACAAACAAACAAACAAACAATCCTGGGTTTCATGAAGTCTTGAGGGGATGGGGACACACGCACGCACACACATTGGGGGTGGAGAGAGAGTGTGTGAGAGAGAGAGATTAACTTTCTAGCTACCTCTTTTTCTTTGAGCTGAACCCAGAGACATACAAGTCAGGGAAAGACTGCCTGGAATTTAAAAAAAAAAAAAAAATGGAAGAGTTCCTTTGCTCCTTACATCAGAACTACTAAAGACTGAATGGATTCTTTAGATTCTTGAATTCCTTAAATGACCAACAAACCTAAAGGTTCTCTACTGGAGATAATGCATCTTGTTTTCCACAGAGCCTTAAGGGATGCTTTAAATAGCATCAGCAAGCATCCGAATGAATTAGACAGCAAATGTAGGTTAGCTTTATTTAGACAGATAAAGACAAGCAGAGAAAGTTGTCTGGTTCAAGGGCAGTGCAGCCTGACACAAAGCATTTCTCAGAGGAGGGGAAATTGCTTTGGGAGAGAGAGGTATTTTGGGCAAAGAGAAAAAAGTTCCTTGGATCACCAAGGGAAGAAGCAATGCTAAGTTCATCGGTACAGAGGGGCAGGAATTAAGAGTGGCCTGCCACTTGTTAAAGGAAAGATCTACAGATTTAAAATGTAAAACAGAACTCAGCATCCCTAAGTTCACCCGTGCATCCTCTTTTCTCTCTCCCATCCCGTGGGAACACCATCAGAAAGGACAGGCTTCCCAGAACAGGAGCTGAGGTAGGGGGTTTATTAGATTCCTCTGGATTGGAACTCAGCATCCCCACCAAGCGCTGAGTCAGGAACTATGTCCAGATGGAGGGTCTCTGGAGATGGGGGAGCCCAGAGAGCAGGGAAACTGGCAAAAATGGGGACATCCACTTATCAGGCAAAAAGGTAGGCTCTTGGAAAAAGGTTACAGTCCATTCATTTGGTTTACTTTTTCTCCCTCTCCCCGAAACACTTAAATTACCTTCTGAAAAACAAATTCCTTATAAAAAGCAGTGGGTCTAGGGAAAAGAAAAATACAATTTTCTAGTTTCATTTGCTTTTACTATGATGTTTATGGTATCTTTTCTTTCTAACTTTTTGCTGTTTTCTCCTCAGTTGGCCAAAGCCAAATGACATTTAATGTCAGCGTATAGCCCCATCAGTAATTTGTTTTAAAAATAAAAAAACAATTTCAATCCTTTATAAGGTTCTTAATGTAACACTGAATTTAGACTTTTAAAAATATCTTCAGAAAAATCTAAATATTTAAATTTGCATAGATTTCCATTTCCTCCAAATCTAATTTTTATATGTTTCCTTTTTTAAGGGTCTCACAACTTCTGAAAATTATACATCTTTTTAAGTTGCCAAGGCAGGTATAGTGTAGGGGAATATTGTTATAATGCTGTCATGAAGGAAAATTTAAACTTCATTTTGAATTAGGCATTTATGCCACATTCTTTGTCCTTACCATTCATCAATTCATTTCTTTCCTTTCTTCCTTTTCTCCTTCCTTCCACAATTATTTACTGAAAACCCAGCATAAGCAAACAGGGCACATCAGACTTACTTGCTCTCTTTCTCTGCTCCCTAATTATTTCCTCTCCTTTCTGTCTACTCCAAACCCATTCACTGCTTACCTGGTAAACTAGCATATGGACTAGTAATCCATTCAGTTGGGAGCTACCATTTTGCACTTTAACTAAAGCGCACAAAACTTCTCTAATTCACTTCTCCAAACTCAGTATACATTTAGCTATTTGTAAAACGGGTAAATTGGTTAATCATTTCAATTCTAAGAAGGGGATGGAAAGCCAATTCCTGTGACTATATTTGTAAAGTAATAGTCAAAAGCCTCATACAAGTCTTGATACCATGCTTACCCCAGGGTTATATTAACTTTTTATAAAACCCCCTCACCTAAAGTCGATCCCCTAAAGTTTTCATTTTTGTGATTACAAGAATGTAATCAAAAGGAAGACTCCTCTTTTATTCCTTTTTGGTAAAGACACTAACATTTATATGTGAACAGAAATGAAAAACTTGATATCCCTGGAGGGGAGGGGGGACATCTGGATGGCTGATTTGGAAGAGCATGTGACTCTTGGTCTCCGGGTTGTGAGTTTGAGCCTCACGTTGGGGGCCGTTGGGGGCAGAGATTACTTAAAAATAAACAAGTAAAAAAACTTTAAAAAAAAAGAAAGAAAGAAAGAAACACAGCATCCTTGGGATCTATATTTATTGTTCTGATCTCTTCAATCACTTCATTATCATTAGAGTATTTTATTAAAATTTCCCAATTTGTACTAATAATGAGACCTTTTAAGTGTTCTTCAGTAAGTCCATCTCAGAACTTGTTTTATATATATATATATATATTTTTAAAGATTTTATTTATTTATTTGACAGACAGAGATCACAAGTAGGCAGAGAGGCAGGCAGAGAGGGAGAGAGAGAGAGAGAGAAGCAGGCTTCCTGCGGAGTAGAGAGCCTGATGCGGGGCTCGATCCCAGGACCCTGAGATCATGACCCGAGCCAAAGGCAGCGGCTTAACCCACTGAGCCACCCAGGTGCCCCTAATATATATTTTTTTAAGTACTGGAGAAGAGAAACTTGTATATGGAGGTAAAAGACAAAATTATAATCCCTCACTAACCCAAATAAACAAAGTATGATGTATGTAACATTAAAAAAAAAATCAATTTTTTGTTTGTGTTTTTCTGTGTTCTCCCTGTTTGCTACACTCATTTCAGTAATTTTCAGTGATTTTAATAATGCTCTGAGGAAGAAAATATGTTAATTGTATTTGACTAGATAAAACAAGAGTCCCACGTTTTATTTTTGTTTTGTGACATTTGTGGCTCTTCAACATGACATTGGCATTCTTCCTCTTCTGATGCAACTTCCTTCTCTGTTTCATTCTGTTTTGGTTGAGGTTATTTCCACCTCCCCCTTCTCGGAGCTGTCTTTTGGCTTGTCCATGAGATCCTGAGCTGTCACTTCATTTTCTGAATATCCACTTCTGTTTTCTGTGGCAACACCTGCAGATCAGCATTTAGCCCGTCACCCAGATGAACAACCCCCGCCCCCCACACACACGCACTCTACCCACGGACCCAGGTATGGATGCACATGCATGTTCAGCTCCTCCATCCTCCCCCAGGGAGCTCAAACAACTCCAGCTGTTTTCTGGTCCTGGCAGCAGAAGCAGCAGCAGAGCCTCTCATGTCAGTTCTCTGACTGGAACCAGCACTAACAATGCTGCTGCTGCCAAGGAAGGACTTGAGTGGCTTGGGCTGCAGAGAAGACCATAACAGGGAAGAGAAGGTAGAGCCTGATGCTTCAGGCTCCATGAAGCCACCAGAGGGGAAGGAGCTGGACTTGGAGTTTCTCCACCTGAAGTGTTTTGCTGCCATTGTTGACAGCCACATACTGATATTTCAAGACTCAGTTCACATATAACCCCTTCCGGAAGCTGTTCCTGACAGGCTGACCATCTCATCTGTCCCTGTACAATCCTGGTCTCATTTAATTGCTTATCTGCCTGCTACCCCAAACTCATTAGATTCAGACTTCTAAAGGCACAGACCTTAGCTGATTCATCTTTTATCTTAGTATCTTGGCACATGATAGGCATTCAATAAATGTTGGATAGATGAATGGAATTCACTGCTCCCCTCCATGGGAGAAAGTAGCAACTGACTTTTGGTGGAGGGGGAAAAGAACAGTGTCCTAATCGGTGTGTCTTTTTCTCTTTAAAGCTAACCTGGGACATGAAGAGATCAGTGTGATGTGAGGATGACACTCCACATGTGAAAATAACAGAAAACAGAGCTCTGCTCATCATCTTCCCATTAGTGAGATTTCTTCAGGTGACCAATAGGTAAGTCTGACTCTATTTATAATATAAACCTTTGAAAAACTCATGAGTGTGAGAGGAAATTGTTGTATCTAGGAAGGTTGTACTACTAGCAGGAAGATGTGGCACATATCTATAAACGGATTAATACAATCCATGTTCCAGAGTAAAATGTTTCAACATTTAAAATGTTTTGACATCGGGGGGCCAGGTGGCTCACAATTTGAACATCCCACTCTTTTTTTTTTTTTTTTTTTTTAAGATTTTATTTATTTATTTGACAGAGAGAGATTACAAGTAGTCAGAGAGGCAGGTGGAGAGAGGGAGGGGGAAGCAGGCTCCCTGCTGAGCAGAGAGCCCGATGCGGGACTTGATCCCAGGACCCTGAGATCATGACCTGAGCCAAAGGCAGTGGCTTAACCCACTGAGCCACCCAGGCGCCCCTGAACATCCCACTCTTGATCTCAGCTCAGGTCTTGATCTCAGGCTTATGGGATCGAGCTCTGCATTGCTCCATGCCCAGCATGGAGCCTACTTAAAAAAAAATAATAAAAATTAAAAAAATATTAAAAATTAAAAAAATTAAAAATATAAAAAAAATGTTTTAACATCAAGGGATGGTAAAGACAAGATAGAACTGTGTTAGGTTCATTACTTGCATGATCTCATCTTAATTCTCATAAAAATTCATAAAGGAAATCTGATTATCTTCATTTTACCAACGAAGACGACGAGGCTTGGAAAGGAAGCCGTCCAGGTACTAATACTCAACAGAGCTTAGATTTGAACTCAGATCTGTCTGGCTCCAAAGTCCTTTCTTCACTCCTCTTGGATCCTCTCAAGAGCTCTTTTGAAAATATTGGCATCAAGTTTTCGGAGACGTTTAAAAATAAAAGAATATTTTTGATCACTGACGATGGGCCACGTATGAGGCAGGGCTGTTTGGTGGATGAATGAACTGTCTTCTATTCAAGGAGCAAGTAGCTAGTGCAGGAAGCTGACCCATGACACAGGCTGGCCAACAAACAGCGAAATAAGGGCTGCTGGGACGGC
Organism: Mustela nigripes; assembly: GCF_022355385.1. Classification (NCBI taxonomy): domain Eukaryota; kingdom Metazoa; phylum Chordata; class Mammalia; order Carnivora; family Mustelidae; genus Mustela; species Mustela nigripes. The sequence goes on from NC_081560.1 coordinate 21,026,885, forward strand.
GACAGTCATGGGCTGCTGGAGAACCGAGGGCAGGAGTGGTTGGTTGGATGGCACCGGGAGAACAGGGCAAGTTCACAGAACACAGGAAGATAGCATCTGGGGAAGACTCTGAGGAGGTGGGGGGAGGGGTCAGCAGGCGTTGGGATACTGCAGAGTGAGGGAATGTGTTCCAGGACCGGGTGGAAAGTTCGGTGAGGTCAGCGCATGGCTGGACTAGTGGAAGGTGAAAGCGGGTTGGAGCCAGTCCATGGAAGGCTCCGAACAAGAGCCGGAAATTGCAACGGGACAATTACTGAAGGTTTTTGAGTAAGAGAAGGCAAAGGTCCAATCAAATCCTTGACTAAAACATCCAGAATTATTGCTGAATTCATCCTGACACCAGATCACAAGCACACGAAGTACACAAAATAGAAAAATATAGAAAATCAATATTTTTAATCAAGACTCAAAACAATGTCCTGCTTACTTTGGAGGAAACACAGCAAATGAGGGGATTATGCCTGAATCACTAGCTCAAACCCGAGCCGCTCTTCTTCCTTCCACATTGGCTGAGAACGATCCCATTCTCACGATTCGTAAGACAGCCTCATCAACCCAAAAACCCGGGGCAACAAATACAATCCTCTCCGCCCCCCACAAAAAAATTCCATCCAGGAAATGACAATTCCTTTCACTTCCTTCCTTTCTTCAGAGGCTGGCTCGTGAAGATTGCTTAACTGTTCTCTCTCTGATACCCCAGACGAACATCCTAGAGTGGGAATTGGATCCTGATGGCTTAATTGAGTTAAAAAGAAAAGTGTAGATTATCTAAAAGCCTCTCGATGGTTTCAGAGTGGCTCTCGCGTCTCTGAAAGCCCAGTGGCGGCTCTCAGTTCCTTGGGTAGGGAGGAGCTGAATGAATTTCCTAGCACAGAATTCAAAAGCACTGGAAGTCAGCAGTTCTGCAAGACTGCAGAAAGGGCTTGTTTACATTCTTCTCTTGGGCTGAAACCCATCTATTTAAACTTTAACCAGAGACAATTATAAAACCATGGTTAGCCAGGGATGGCAGGCTGCACAAGATGGGAGACAGATGCCAACATTCTGGCCTTAGAGGAGGAAAGATTGAGTCAAAGAAGAGCACAAAGGAGGTTTTGGAAGCAGAAGGTGTCACCTAGGCCCGTCTTCGTGAGAACAAGGAGGGAGGAAGGGATCGTGGAGGGGAGGTGGGAGGTGACAGGCTGGGTGGACACGGAAGGAAGACCGAAGCTTCTGATGGTGTAGGTGGAACAGGGTCTGTCACCATCCTGGCAGTTCAAAAGTCCCACCCAGGCAGCTCCACAGTTTACACCATTTTTCCCCTCTTGGGTCAAAAGTGCATTAGCCCAGGGAGTCAGCACCTCTGAGAGATGCCTGGGACAAACACACCCAGCCCACCAGGACACAGGCTCTCTTCCCCGAAGGCCCAGCCTCCTCTCCAGTTCAGGTTTTCCTGGCAAAGACCCATTTTGGAGCTGACGAGCAATTCAGTGATGTCAGAGGAAATACCCCACTTGACAAAGGACTATGCTCCAAATTGCCAGTAAACGGAACTCTTTAGCCTGCCCTATTGTGGGTCCTAGGATTTGGTGAGTCCTAAGAACACACTCAAAGAGAGACAGCTGTTGCTGCAAAGTGAAGTTTTTGTTTTGGATTTGAGGATGTCTGTGGACCCGACATTGACTTGATGGCCAGTCTAGGTGCATATACAAATGTGGGGAGACCTACAGAACATCGGCTCCCAGATCTCTGTGTAAAGGAGCCTGACACTTCATCCTGAGATACTCAGTCTTTTATTTTTTTTAACTTTTTGGTTTTGAATATTCCTATTAAGATGCAAATGTATTATACAGAGGAGAGCCCATGACTCAGATGTTGTCAGCTAATTTCTTAACAGGAATTCACTGTCTCCCAGGGCCAGCCAGATTAGAACTAGGGCTCAATAGGAGGCAGATCCAGAACACATATTTGGAGATGGAGAATGGGCAGAGGCCTTGGATTTATGAGCAGGAAGCTGGCAGAGGTCATGAAGAGTCCAGAGACAAATCTCTCTCTGTCCAATGAGGAGACCCAGTCCTTCAACATAGGTCAGAGTTCGTGTGGACAGCAGAAAGCCAAACGCATCCTAACTTCCTGTGAAGCTTTTTTCTCTGCTAACCCAGCTTTTACCAAGGAAAGCCATTTGGGGCGCAGCCAGAGGGAGATAGGGAAGGTCAGAGGATCTGCGGATACGCAGGGCCGTGGCATAATCTTCCAGGGCAAAGAGGCCAAAGTCACGGGCTCCTCTCCAGACCCGTTTGCTACTCTCACCGGAAGATCTGTCCTATAGCTCTGAACTGCGCTCCCAAGTCCAGCCAACCATCTAAAAAATTCATGATGCTGTTCCCAAGGGTCTGGGTGGAGAAGTTGGGGACTGCTCCCTACCGACTCGCCCTGACTGGGGGAAGATCCCAGGGTAACATCATTGCTCATGGGGGTGAGGGACAGCACTTCATACAAGGTGTGGCATAATGTGACATTTTATTTTTATCAAATGTATGCTAAAATTTTATTTCTTAAAGTTTGTATGAGTAGAAATTGTTCTCTGGTACCCTGATCTCCAGAGAGAGAGAAGGCCTGGTTCTTATGTCTTCTGCAGGACGGAGCTTGTGAACACATGATTGCTGGCAGGTACCCCAAGAGCCACCCAGAAATTTCAGAGGGATACACACATCGCCCTGCTCCTATCAGAGGGTGTGATATCTGGGAGAAGATATCTGATAAAATAAGGTCTGAGATCTCCAAATGAGATCCTGGGAGACCACATATGCCAGAGAGGCAGCGTCGTGTTGGTGTCCCCCACTATATGGAAGTAGAGCACGCCTACAAACCCTTCCATAAGCTGAAATGGCCTGAAGCAGAGAAGCTATTACCATCAATTTACTAAAAAAAAAAGCAAACAAAAAAACACCTCTCTGAGGCTGATAACTCGAACACCTCTTGCTAACGGATGCTAACGGTCGAGATCAAACACATGCTCACAGACACAGTTCGAAGATCTGGGTATTTGGAGCAAAGATGCTTGGTGTTGTTCTCAGAGAAGGAGCTTGGCAGGGCCACTCTTGCGGCTCAGGGTACCCCCCGCCCCGGTCTCTGCACATGTGGGCTCTGTGCACAGCAAACGCTGAACATGTTGCTTTTGCTTTTCGCCTTTTTTTTTTTTTTTTTTTTTTTGGTAAAAGCAAAAATCCTCTTCGGATTTCTTTTGGTTAAGAAAACCAAGTACTAACGTAGGTTTCTTGTAAAAGTGAAGGGGTGTCATGTATACTTTCAAAAAGCGAGGGTGTGATACCCATAAGTTGGTTAAAAGTATGGATTCAGGAGCCAGTCTCTCTGGGTTCAGATCGCTTAGGGACCTTGAGCAATCACTTAACCTCTCTGGGTCTCAGTTTCCTCCTCCGCAAAATCCAGGCAATATTCCTGGATTGTTGGAAGGGTTGTTGTAAGGCTTAAGTGAATGAATATTTAAAGGGTTACATGAGTTACTAATGAAAAGCACTCCAGGGGACCCCCGGGTGGCCCAGTTGTTAAGCATCTGCCTTTGGCTCAGGTCATGATCCCAGGGTCCTGGAGTCGAGTCCCAAATCAGGCTCCTTGCTCAGTGGGAAGCCTGCTTCTCCTTCTCCCTCTCCCATTCCCTCTGCTTATATTCCCTCTCTGGCTGTGTCTCCTCTCTCTGTCAAATAAATCAATAAAATCTAAAAAAAAAAAAAAAAAAAAAGGGACACTTTGAATAGTGTCTGTCACAGTAAGAACTATGTAAATATTACATTTTAAAAGGAACATGAATGATCGGGGCGCCTGGGTGGCTCAGTGGGTTAAGCCTCTGCCTTCGGTTCAGGTCATGATCTCAGGGTCCTGGAATCAAGCCCCACATCTGGCTCTCTGCTTGGCAGGGAGCCTGCTTCCTCCTCTCTCTCTGCCTACTTGTGATCTCTCTCTCTCTCTCTATCAAATAAATAAATAAAATCTTTAAAAAAAAAAAAAAAAGGGGAACATGATCAAATCTCCAGGCCTGGAAACCTTGCTTGGTTCTATGGTTGACCGTGTTTCCAAGAAGGCCTGGGTTGGCTCTGGTCTGCACATAGCCTCCCAGCAGACCAGCTTGAGGAGAAAGAAGAAGGATACCCTGATGCCTTTCTCCTCCAGACTTTGGCAACTTTAGGCAATGCACTTCTGTGCTACTCTGAAGCCTAGCAACAAGCATGCCCAGGGCCAGGATGTAGTCAGAACCAACGATGGGGAGCACTGTCCAGTGCCTGGGCCAGAAACAGGAAATTCCTCAGTGCTAATCCTTCAGGCCCTTGGCAGGTTCCATGTCTGTGCTGTAACTAAATGCCAAACTTACCTGCCCTTCATGGATACCAGGCACAAAGCCAGATGTATAGAACACAAGGAAAAGCCCTAATTGGAAAAGGTAGGAAAAGCAGAGAAATGAGCAGGTGGCAGGAAGAAGGATCATGGCAAATGAGAAAACAAAGACATGAGGAAAAAAGTAAAAAAGCTGAAATAAGTACAAGGAAACTTTTTTTTTTTTTTTTTTGGTCTTTCTATTTTTGACCAGAGGGGAAAAAAACAAACAAAAGAATAAACTAAGCAACTGGAATCAGACTGAGCCAGTGAAGGGAGGGAACAGGCAGTCGAACTGCAAATATATGCTAATGACTTCATCCTTCCTCCTGCGCCCCACAAACATGGCTCCAGAGCCCCCCCCCTTTTTTTTTTTAAAGATTTTCTTTATTTATTTGACAGACAGATGTCACAAGTAGGCAGAGAGGCAGGCAGAGAGAGAGAGGGAAGCGGGCTCCCCACTGATCAGAGAGCGGATGTGGGGCTCGATCCCAGGACCCTGGGATCATGACCTGGGCCGAAGGCAGAGGCTTTAACCCACTGAGCCAACCAGGTGCCCCTCCAGAGCCCATTTGTACACTGGCCTTATAATGATTTCACCTCACAGTCTTCCTTCCACTTTTTTTTTTTTTTTTCCTTAACAAAGTCCATCACAACTCTGTTCTGGGAAGTAGAAACAGTATCTATCTTTAGGAAATTTAAATGCCAAAAAAAGCTCAGATAAGCCTAATTGAGAAGTAAAGAATAGTTGGTGTGACCAGGATAAAAATTAAATCACAAATATTTGAAATTCTTCCCCTTCTAGGTCCTAAGGGTAGAAGTGCTGTTCTTTGCTGAATTGGCTCACAGAGGACCTGGCCTTTGTTGTGTTGCGTAGGATGTTGGATGGGGAGGAGAAGCCAGAGGAAGGTCAAATATTTGCCAAGGGCCTACTATGCACCAAGCATTCTGTTAGATGGTAGAAACTTAAGCATGAACGGAACAGGCACCTCCCCTCATGAAACTGACACCTTTTTTTTTTTGACTCTTAAAAAAACTATAGTAAATTGCACATAACATAATATTTACCACCTTAACAATTTTAAGGGCATAGTTTAATAGTGTTAAGTATGTTTACACTGTTGTGCATCCATTCTCTAGAACTTTATCATCTGACCAAACCATAACTCTATGCTCATTAAAGAAACCTCTCCCAGGGCGCCTGGGTGGCTCAGTGGGTTAAAGCCTCTGCCTTCGGCTCGGGTCATGACCCCAGGGTCCTGGGATAGAGCCCTACGTCGGGCTCTCTGCTCAGCGGGGAGCCTGCTTCCCTTCCTCTCTCTGTCTGCCTCTCTGTCTACTTGTAATCTCTGTCTGTGAAATAAATAAACAAAATCTTTAAAAAAAAAAAAAGAAAAGAAAAAAGAAACCTCTCCTTACTCCCCCCATCCTCCCAAGGCCTGGGCAACCACCATTTTACTTTCTGTTTTTATGAACTTGATTATTCTAGGTATCTTGTGTAAGTAGAATCATATAGTATTTGTGGGTTGTTGTTTTTTAAAAAGAGTTTATTTATTTACTTGAGAGAATGAGAGACAGAGAGGGAGAATAAGCCGGGGGAGCCGCAGCGGAAAGAGGGAGAATCAGGCTCCCTGCTGAACATGGAGCCCAATGCCGGGCTCAATCCTAGGACCCTGGGATCATGCCCTGAGCCTAAGACAGATGCTTAACCAACTGAGCCACCCAGGTGCCCCTAGTATTTGTGTTTTTGTTACTGGCTTATTACACTCCGTATATCCTCAGAGCTCATCCATGTTACACCCTGTGTCAGGATTTTATTGCTTTTTCAGGCCAAATAATATTCCACTCTAAACATACGCCACATTTGGTTTATCTCTTCATCTGTTGATGGACACTTGGGTTGCTTCTACCTCTTGGCTACTGTGAATAATGCTACTGTGGACATGACTGTACCAACAGCTCTTTGAACTGACACTCTTAAGAAGCTTAAACCATTATATTTGGATTATTTATTTGCCCATTACTTGGCCTAACTAGATGGTTAGCTGCATGAGGACCTGTGTTATTTACCTTTGTATTCCAACTTCCTATCCAATGCTGGCACATAGTAGGAACTCAATAAATATTTGTTGGCAAAATAATTTATTTTTATACTTCTTAATCTCTACCGCTGCAGCTGGCTGTTTTACATATTTTAATAAATAAGTTTTGCAATTTTAATGAATGCTATTTTGATTATATTTACATACTAAGCTAGTTTATATAAGGGGATTAGTATAAAAATCTAAATCTCAATCAAAATCACTTTCTAGATGAAATGCCATTGACAATAGCTTCTTATTCACTTTGCTTAAAATCAGCTCTTGCTGCTCTTATTCTTCTCCTTCCGTTCCTTCCTTTTCAAGTCATACCATTGCCTAGATATTAAGGACCTTCTTGGAGGTCTCCTCAATTCATGAGATATTTGGTTGAATAAAGCTAACATGGGCCCAGGATTTGGTTTGCTCAGCTCAAAAACTTTCATTGGAGGGTCATTTTGTATGAGTTCCAGGATGGACAAGGCACAGCCATACTCTGGAGGAACTCACAGTCTTGTAATTCTATCTAGTTATTCTTGGTCACAATTAAACAAGAAGCCCCTATTTTCTCAGGTGTTGAAAATAATGTTTACCTCTGTTTCCCACACTCAGTTGACAAACACAGACATTATAGCATTCATGAAGTATGAAGAGCCAAAGAACATAGTGAAAATTCTGAGTATAATTGCATTTGATGATAATTACTATGTGTGGTATCAGCAGGGGCAGAAGCTAGTTGTGTAACTTCCTACAAAATAGACATTCGGAATTGTGATTTCTGGTCAAGGAAACGTTGTTGTACATGAACCTTTGAGGGACTTGATCAGTTCCAAACACAAAGCAATGGTCTTCAAAATATAAAAGAGAAGGATGAGAAGAAACGGTTGGACCAAAATGTGAACTCTTCTAGGAACCAGGAATGCAAAGCAAGAGACTGAAGACATGGGCCTGCTGGGGTCCAGGTCTGAGGCAGAGGATCCTGGAACGGGGCTTCTGCAGTGTTAGGGAGACTGAAAGTAAGGGAAGTAGGTGGGAACCAGAACCAGGTTCACTGTTTGAAACTAGTAGTTTCAAAACAGGGGCTAGACTGAGAACCTCCACCCTCCCACACACAAAGCAGCTTGTTAAAAAGGCTAAAATAACGCTCACCACTGCCTGAAGATGGGCCTTACATTAGGGAATGATCAGGCAGGAAGGCAAGGAAGGGCACATGACAGGAAATTGGGTCACAGTCTTCCATGATTGACTCTATGGCATCTCTATTATCACAGTAAAGGAAAAGAAAAGAAAATCTCTCTTTAATTGGGTAATATGATTGTCTGTAAAGAAAATCCAACACACTATACTGAAAAAATATTAGAAAAAATATTAGAACTAAAAAGACAACTCAGCAAGGCAGCAGGGTATAAGATCAACAAACAAGATTCAGTTGTAATCCTATATCTCAGTATTTATCATGTACAATACTTAATAGCAACAAAAGACACCATTTTTAACAGCTATAAGTGATGAATTGGCTAGGAATAAATATAACACAAAAGTGAACTTTTAGCTATAAATAAAATGTTGATTTTCATGTATAAAATATTTTTGTGGAGCAAAGTAAGATTGAGTAAGTGGAGACATAGACCATATTCATGAATTGGAATATTCATTAAAATGAATAAAGATGTCATTTCTTCTAAAGTCAATGTTTAATTTCAATGCAAACCCAATTTTAAAAATCCCAACCTGGGGCACCTGGGTGGCTCAGTGGGTTAAAGCCTCTGCCTTCGACTCAGGTCATGATCCCAGGGTCCTGGGATCAAGCCCCACGTCAGGCTCTCTGCTTGATGGGGAGCCTGCTTCCCCCTCTCTCTCTTTGCCTGCCTCTCTGCCTACTTGTGATCTCTGTCTGTCAAATAAATAAATAAAATCTTTTTTAAAATAAATAAATAAAAAATAAAAATCCCAACTTGACTACATAAAATGGAACAATGATCACTTAATTCATTCAGAACAGTAAAAGGTTGAAACTAACTGTAGTAGGTGGGGATGTTTTTGGCTGCAAGTGAAAGAATATACAACTTAACGTGGCTTAAATAATAACAGGTTTATTATTTCACATCATGGGATGTCCAGTGGTAGGTCACTTCAAGATTGGCTAATTCAGCAGCACAATGACATCACTGAGATCTGGGACCTTTTCATCTGTTTGCCTTGCCATTCTCAGTGTGCTAGGCTCCAGCTTGTCCTCTCAAAATGGAAAGATGGTTGTTATTGTCTCAACCATCATGTTTTCTTTTAGCTCTGTGCAAAGAGAGGAAGGACAAGTCTCCTTTTGTATCTTTTTAAAGGAGAAGAAAACTTCCCTATTCTATCCCATCTCCACTCTAACACAGTTCCATGTAGGTTTCATTGGCAAGAGATGCAACACATGCCTATGGTCAAACCAGTCCCAATGGAATGTTAATTACTATAATGGGCTTAAACTAAGCACCCCGTGGGGTAGGGTTCATGTACACCTGAAAACAATTTATGTTCAGGTAGAAAGGAGAAAGAGACAATACCCTTTGGACAAATAATCAACCATAACACCCAAGGCAATTTTAAAAAGAATAAGTCACGGGTTTTGCCCTACCAAAAAAAAAAAAAAAATCAAAATTCAAAGATTTTATTTATCTATTTGACAGAGAGAAATCACAAGTAGGCAGAGAGGCAGGCAGAGAGAGAAAGGAGGAAGCAGGCTCCCTGCTGAGCAGAGAGCCCGATGCGGGACTCGATCCCTGGACCCTGAGATCATGACCTGAGCCGAAGGCAGCGGCTTAACCCACTGAGCCACCCAGGTGCCCCAAAATCAAAATTTAAAACCAGAGGTAGTGGGGTGCCTGGGTCACTCACTGGGTTAAGCCTCTGCCTTCGGCTCAGGTCATGATCTCAGGGTCCTGGGACTGGGCCCTACATCAGGCTCTCTGCTCAGCAGGAAGCCTACTTCCCCCTGTCTCTCTGCCTACTTGTGATCTCTCTCTCTCTGCCAAATAAATAAGTAAAATCTTAAAAAAAAAAAAAAAGATATAACTAGAAGGAAAAGCTGACAAAGGATATGAACAGGCAATTTACAGAATAGAAACCCTAATGGCCAATAGAAGTACAATCTCACTAGAAATGAAGGGAAGACAAAATAAAATAATAAAAAAATTACCATTTCATAACTATAAATAGGCAAACATTTTAAAATTTGAAAATGCCAAAAATTGAGGACGCCTGGGTGGCTCAGTTGGTTGAGCCGCTGCCTTCGGCTCGGGTCATGATCCCGGCGTCCTGGGATTGAGTCCCACATCGGGCTCCTTGCTCAGCGGGAGCCTGCTTCTCCATCTGCCTCTGCCTGCCACTCTGTCTGCCTGTGCTCATCCTGACATATAAATAAATAAATAAAATCTTAAAAAAAAAAAAAGGAAAAGGAGAAACAGGACTCTTAGAAAGCAAGATGGTGATATATACTTATATAAATTCTAAGACCCACCAGTTGTTCTCTTGCCTGGATTAGTGGTTTTCAACCAAAGGTGATTTTGCCCCCCAGAAAATATTTGGCAATGTTTGAAGACATTTCTGGTTGTCACACTGTGTATTGGGGGTGTTACTGGTCCCTTCAGTTTAGAGGTGAGGGAGGCGGATAAATATCAGCCCATAACAAAGAGTTATGTAGTCCAAAATGTCAATAATACCAAGGTTAAGAACTTCTGGCCTAGAAGAACTCTCATTTGGTGTGCACCAGGAGACAGGTATTTAAATGCTAATTGCAGTGTTATTTAAATAGCAAACAATCCCAAACTCAAAGCAACCCACATATCCATAATGCAGGAAAATGGATAAGTAACTTGGTATTTCAAACAAGGGAATAATATATAACAGGTGTAATTAATGAATTAGTTCTCCAGGTTGCAACATGAATAAACCTAAAAAAGTCATGATGACTAAAAAGTGTACTGCAGAAAGTTATGGACAGATACTATTCCTTTACAGTTTACAAACACAAAGCAATGCTATATATGGTTTATGAATATGTACATATAATATAAAAGTATAAAAACATGCACAGTAATGATTTATAGGAACTTCAAGATAGTGATTATTTTTGGGAAATGAGGAAAGGAGGAAAAATAGAGAAATGAATGAGATCGGGATTAAACAATAGGTTTCAACTCTACTTGTAAGACTTTTTTTTTTAAACAAAAACAAACAAAAAACCCTAAAAGCAAATAAATCAGATATTAAGATGTGTTGAGTATGCTCATTAACTATTTTCTATATTTTTCGGTCTGTTTGAAATATTTATGGTTAAAGTATTTTAAAATATTTTAAGAGCTGCATCTGCTAGAATGAGTATTCTGTTTGTGTTTCAGGAGCATGGAGGCGATGGAGGGCACCAGTGTTTCCAGAAGAAACTGTGCCACACCACAGGGACACTAGAAAAGGAGAAAATGACCCCCACATAAAGGAGAGTTGTGTTTTTTTTTTTTTTTTTTTTTTTTTAAAGACCCCTCTTCCTGGGATTCTTGGCAGGAAGAGTTTGCCTTCCTGCTGCACCAGTGATTGGTAGGCTATACCTCTGTCCATGGTCCTATTCCTCTGCTTCAAACAACCGTAGAAGAATTCAGAGGAAGGTTCAAATCTGCAATGTAGAAAGACATTGAAGTGGTCTATTTAGGGCTACGAAGCTGAGAGAAGGCAAAATATTGTGGGTATAGCAGATCTTTTGAATATTCGAAAAGAAATTCTGACTGTCTGCAGCAGATCCCGCCAGCAGAAGGGGGTCCTGCAGGACAGCCATTCTTTGTGATATTGATGAATAGCGTCTCTTGACGGCGTGCGCTCCGCTTGAGCTTAAGCCTGCTTGGTAGGAGCGACACTATCATCTCCCTAACATTTCATACTTTTAATGAAAAGCCTTCTCATTCCTAGCACTTTTCATCATTTTCCCCCAACACTGCTCTGAGACCAGTTGATGTTCGCCTCTCCTTTTACAGTGATGAAGAGAGACTAACAGAACTTTCCAAAGACTCAGGTTCTTTCTATTAACCAATATTTTTACCTAAGCTACTGGGGATATATAAACAGGAAGAGTAACTCCACTGAGAAAGATATTTTTTGAGCATCCCATAGTAATCGCCTAAGAAACAAAGTTTTTCTTTTCTTTCTTTCTTTTTTTTTTTTTGAGCTCCCAGGAGGTGTCTGGCACTTTGCGATGTGGTATGAGCATGAGAGTGCAGAACATAATGTTTGGGAACATAATGTTCCTCCAGGGACTTAAAAATTAATGCAGATCCAAAACTGTTAGAAAAATGTTGGTTGTAATAAATTATGGGAAAACAAAGTGAAAGGTGTGGGGGCAAAAAATCCTGAGCATAGTGACGAACCAGGGGACATGAATACAGAATATGATGAGCCAATTAACCTCAGGAGGACATGGACTTCACAGGATGTACAGAATGCAAGATACTTACCCTGAGAAGTCAATTTTGCAGACTCAGTTACTTGTCCACACACACACAATCAATAGCTGTTTGTGATGGGGCACTGGCAAAAAAAATTTACTGTTCTTTCTGTAGATGGTGTCTAAACCATCCAGCGTACGATGAAGGGCTTAAGGGAAAAAAAAATATGTGGGTTGGCAAACTTTTAATCTACAAAAGTGGTGATCCAGTTTTGGGTGATAGCTCTAATGGAAATAGGTGCAGTTGCGTTCGTAGATGCTGATTTTTATCAGCAACCAGAAACTGTGCTAAAAGCTCAATTTGGCCTACTTTAGGTTCCCTGGGTAAGTTAGTGGGGGAGTTTTCATTAGGTTATCTGTTATATGTCAGAAGAGGAAATAAAGAAATACACAAACACTGTGATATGTAGGTGAGAAGCTATCTTAATAGAAATAGTTCTTTAGTCTAGGATGTTTCCCTACCAAGGTGATGGAAAGTACTTGGAAGTGCAGGGAACTAACTTGTCTTCAGACTAAGCTCCCTTCATTGTTCCAGCCTTCCCGTTTTAACTACTTCAACCTTGCTAACCTGCCAATACCAGGGGAGTTGATTTTATTTATATACTGATAATCAGCTTCTGATTTGGGCCATTGTACCTTCATTCACTTGTGGTCATTGCACCTTCATTCACTTTTATACTTTTCCCCCCCATATTTTCTTGTATTATAGTAATATTAAAAGATAAAAATATCTAGAAATGTTTTTTCCATTGTGGAAGTGAATAATTTAGACTGTTACTTCCACATGGATATCTAATAGACGTTTCAAACTGAATACAACCAAAAGAGAATGTTTTATTCTTTCCTTTAACCTTCTTGTATCAAACAACATCAAGAGGCTTAAATAGAGTTTTACTTTTCTCATAAACAAGATGTCTGTCAGTAGATTATTTCTGGTGTTGGTTCAGCCGCTCAACTATACATACCATCAAGGGCCCTTTGATGGTATTCCCCTCTTTTTTTATGTTACCATCCATAACACGTTGGCTTTTAATTATGGTGTTTTTTGTTTGGTAGTCATAAAATGGCTGCTATAACTCCAGGCATTGTAATGGTGCTCAAGATAGCCATATCTATCCAAAGAAGGCTTTCACTTAGGTCTCATTAGCCAGAAATGAATCATTCTTGGCTGCAAAGGAGATGGGGATATAGAGTAGCAAAAGAGAATGGGATTATTATGATTGAATTTATAGCAATCATAATTCATCACTTAGAGTGGACATACTGTCACCCTCAACCAAGTCGGGGCTCTTTTAGCAAGGAGGAAGAGAAGAACAGCTGTTGGAAAGGGAATTGACACAGTCTGCTGTACTTCTTATTCCCAGCCTACCTGTCCCACTAAATAGCATCACTGTCTGCCCAGTGCCTAAGCCAACAATAGAGGAGAGAACTTTGGGCTCTTTACTTCTCTTATGTCTGCCATAATAGATGACCAGAAAGTTCTGTTGACTCTACTTCCCACATATACCCTTTTCTAAATTTTTTTAATTTTTAAAAAGATTTTATTTATTTCTTTGACAGAGAGAGATCACAAGTAGTCAGAGAGGCAGGCAGAGAGAGAGAGAGGAGGAAGCGGGCTTCCTGCTGAGCAGAGAGGCTGATGCGAGGCTCCATCCCAGGACCCTGGGATCACTACCTGAGCCGAAGGCAGAGGCTTTAACCCACTGAGCCACCAGGGCGCTCCCCCACCCCACACACATATACCCTTAATTCACTCTATTCTCCCTGTCTTCACCATTGCTATCCTCATTCAAGTCACCATTGTTCACCTGAATTACTAAAATTGCCTCCTAAAGAGACAGGAAAAAATCACTTCCTCGCTTCAGACCTCCTATTGTTTTTCCACCTCACGTAAAATCTAAATTCCTAACTTTGACCTTCCATGCCTAAAAGATCTAGGTTCTTTCCAACTTTATCCTGTTTCACTTTCTTGTTTGCTCCAGACTTCCAGCCCTGCCAGCTTCTTTCTTGTCCTCAGACTCTAATTGTTACCACCTTGGGGTCCTTTAAACCACCTGTTTTCTCCATTTAAAGTGCTATGCATTCTGATCTTTTTTTTTTTTTTTTTTTAAGATTTTATTTATTTGTTAGAGAGAGCGAGTGAGAGCGAGCACAGGCAGACAGAGTGGAAGGCAGAGTCAGACGGAGACGCAGGCTCCCTGCGGAGCAAGGAGCCCGATATGGGACTCGATCCCAGGACGCCAGGATCATGACCTGAGCCGAAGGCAGCTGCTTAACCAACTGAGCCACCCAGGCTTCCCGCATTCTGATCTTTTCATGACCAGCTCCTCCTTGTTGTTTAGATCACTGTTCAGATGTCATCTCTTCAGAGAGGTCTTTGCTGGCCACCCAGTCCAAAATGGCAACTTGTTCAGTCATCCAACACTTCAATTTATTTCTCTGCATTGCACCTATCACTGGGTCACATTATCTTGTTTATCTCTTTATGTATCATGTTCTGAAATGTAACTATTTATTTTCTAACTCCTCCACACTAGAATATAAACTCCTTGGCAGCAGAGACCTTGTACCTTGTGTTCATTGCTGTTTTCCTAGCACCTAGATCAAGGCATGTGGCAGGTTCTCATCAAATATTTCTGAGGGAATGAGTACATGAGAGGAAAGATTTTAAGCGGAAACTTTGGCAATAAAAGAACATCTGTAACCTATTGTCAGCATCCTTGGTGTTATCCTTCATCGAGCAAAATAACTTTGTTAGTTAAAGGATATAAAATGCGTTATGCTTTAAAGACATCACAATTAATAAGCAATACTAATTTCTTCCACACAGCCTCTTTCCTCCTGTGTCCTACTTTCCAAAGCTAAACATACCACATGCACTCTTAGTCTTAGTGCTCTATCAGTGTAATTAGTGATTGCCTTCTCTCCTTTAGCCCTCATGATATGTTTACATTTTCTCACCATTTTCTGAAGTTCTGGGACAATTTAAAAGAAACATTTGGGCAATGTCCTCCTTTCCTCCATTTTTTTTGGGGGGGGGGGGGGGGGAGGTCCAGGATTTCACGAAGGGGAAAACCAAAAATGTCCTTGGAAAAATAGAGAAATACTTAGCATCTGAAATTTTCTGCCTTTTGGTGAGGTTTTCACATTTTCTGTGTATGTTCTTCCTAAAGGCTAAAACCATTGGCACTCCCTTCCCCAGAAAACCAGACTTTTCATCAGGCTGTCCTTCAGGTAAAATGTTAAAATTGGAGAATATGCAGCCTTCATTCATCTCTTTCTATGAGTCTTAAAGTCCTTCCCATACCTTCTCAGTCCCACCCAGGGCGACCCTCTGAAGGACCAGCTTCTGGATCAGCAGCTGGCCAGCCCACGGGTTCAGCCTGCATCGTAGACATCCCGTGCATCTGGCAGGCATTGGCACGTTGAAATTGTGCAACAGAAGCTTTGAGAAGTTCATCTCCACACTGGGGACACAGTATTCTGGTGATGGTGACCCAGCATACTCCCATATGTCCTTATGTTTAGAAACGTCCCCAAATACTGCTCATAAATTACATGCAAAGAATCCCTGGACTTGCCCATAGAAAATGGCAAAAGGATTCCCACCCTCAGAGGTCTTCCGTGAATATATTCTAAGCAAGAAAAACTGTTCCTCTGCACTTAACACGATCTCGGCCTCTCGCGTGTCTTCACCTGTCATCACCCTCCGCCCCCGTGAACTGGTTGGTGTCTAGCTTCCCGCCTACACCTTATCTCTTGGACATTCATAGGCCCCTGAAACACAACATTTCCCAAAATAGCCGAGGGCATCATTACTGATCACATATCCATAAACAAATGTGGGTATGGATATCCCCAAAATACATATATTAAAAAAATAAGCCATATACCAATATTTTTTTAGAAACAAAAAACAGGAATAATATAAGTAACTAAATTATTTGATTCAATACTGTTGGGAGTCTATTTCCAGATTATATCTCAAGTTAACTGGGTAGTTTTCTTTCCTTATGGTTATCAGGATTCTTTTTTTTTTTAATTTTAAGATTTTATTTATTTATTTGAGAGAGAGCAAGCACAGAGGGAGAGTGAGAAAGACAAACAGATTTTCACTGAGCAGGGAGCCTGATGGGGGACTCCATCCCAGGACCCTGAGATCATGACCTGAGCCAAAGGCAGATGCTCAACTGATTGAGCCACCAGGCACCCGTGGTTATCAGGATTCTAAACCTAGCTCCCTAAGAATCCTATCTCCTGAATTTCAAATACTAATCTAGGTGCTGCTTCGGTCACTAATCTAAATACTGTGGTGAAGGGATTTTGCTGATGCAATTGAAGTCCCAAATGAGTTTACTTTAGGATACAGGGATTATCCAGATTGGCCTGAGTCAATCAGATGAGATCTTTCAAAGAATAGATTCCTCAGTTGGTTACAGAAGAGGAAGTCAAAGAGATTCTGAATCCGAGAAAGATTTGAGGGTGATGGCTGGCTTTGAAGATACAGAAGACCACGTGAGATGGAATATTTGTGGCCTCTAAGAACAGAAAATGGTTCTCGGCTGACAGCCAGAAAGAGAAGAGGCACTTCAGTGCTCAGGTCACAAGGAACTAGGTTCTGCCAGCAATCTGAACGAGCTTGGAACCAGATTCTTCCCCAGAGCTTCCAGATAAGAGTCAGCCTGACTAATACCTTGATTTCTGCCTTGTGGCATCCTACGCAGAGAACCCAGCCAAACCCACCCAGACCTCTGAACTATAGAAGTGTCAGCTAATAAATGAGATGTAGTTCTAACCCCCTACGTTGGTGGTAATTTGCTGCCCAGCAGGAGAAAACTAATAAATCACTTTGGTTTTCACATCTCTAAGTAAAGGTAATAATGTCTGGCTATGTCTTAGAACCACTCAGAAAACAAATATTAGTAAGATTTAATTGGTATGATTTAAGTTCAATCAGAAAAGAAATATGTTAAATTATTTTCAAGATGCTATTATTTTTAAAATTAATTATAACATGCATTGAGTTTCAAGCCAGGTAATTAGACTTAATCCTAGTTAGGTCTGTTTCTCATATTCATTGCAGTGGCAGGACAGGGCTAACTTTAGAAGCCATCTCCGATGAGTTTAGAGTGTGGAATTTTTGCTTCAGGGAGCCATGATTTAATCTGCAGTTTCCTCATTTCACAAAACAATGTTGGCATTTTATATATATTTTACTGGATACCACATCTACAGGTCAACTAGGGGAATTTTTTTTTTTTCTTAGCTGTATTTCCCTCTCTGAAAAACTTGACCTTTACCTCGGCAAATTTGTTGAAATTCATCAAGCTGTATTCTGACATTGAGAAAATTATGAGAGAAAAAGCATAAGACGATCGTACCTGTTTTAATAAAATGGATCATTGAGATAAGAGAAAACCAAAAAGTGGGGCAAGAACATTCTGACCACATAATAATTCCCTGGGTAAACAGATATGAATGGTGCTAAGCCTGCTAACCCAGATTTCTCCTCTTCAGAATGATGGGTAACCATGGAGCTCTCTGTTGAGCACAAGCCCAAGACCAGATGTGGCTTCAACAGAGTGACCTGGGGACAA
Source organism: Mustela nigripes (assembly GCF_022355385.1). NCBI lineage: Eukaryota > Metazoa > Chordata > Mammalia > Carnivora > Mustelidae > Mustela > Mustela nigripes. The sequence continues at coordinate 21,044,440 of NC_081560.1, forward strand.
TGGGAGGAAGGAAGTAAAGTAAGTGGGAGGTTGTACACAAGGTGAGAACATTCCAGTTTAGGGAGTAGAGTTTAAATACAGAGTGAGAGATAGAACTTGGTAGTTAAAAGCTATACGATTGTAGGCAAACTACTTAAATTTCCTGAGCCTCAGTTTCCCCATGTCTAAGTAAAGATAGTTTTTCAATGTTCTTAGCACAGGACCTAGGACATGGAGTCCTCCATAAACAATGGCCGCATCAGGATCATGCAATGTCATCCTTCCGTCCTTGTCCAAGAATCCTGGATAATCATCGCTATTCTAATGGATGCTAATAGCCCCGCTGGCTGGTCCAGGGCATCGTATTCAAAGCAAAAGGCCCCATGTCCAGGCCAGAAGTCTAGCGCAAATACTCCCTTAGGGGAGGGAGGGACAGAGAGAGTGGATCTGGCTATGGAAAGCTTGTTCCTCAGGCAAGGGCTGGGTACTTAATAGATCTACTGAAGGAAGGACCTGTAGGCAAATATTCACAAATAAAAATCTCTTTCTAAAACAATCCAATTTTCTGGCCCAATCAGTTGACAATAACTTGGCCATTGAAAATCATATTTTTCCAACATGGTCCATTTCCTTGGCTTTCCTAAGTCATTAATTATGACCCTGTTTTCCCAAATGTGGAAATTCCCCTTGTGCAGATGCGTCTGCTGGCCAACCCTCCTTTCCTGAGAAGCCTCCACAGCACAAAAATATTTTTGTTTTCCCCAATTGCCCACAGGGAAAATCTCCTCACTCTTTATTTCCCTCCTCCCTTAGAACCCTCTGGCAATTTCCAGGAATCCCAGTAAACCAGAATCTCTGAGATCACTGGAGAGCCTTTTGGAGGTTCTCCTTCTAACACCGCAAAAGAGAATCCCAAACTTTAAATTTAACATGATTAAACCAACCGTAAGAGTTCCTTTTAGTGACCAAAGGCAATGCCACTGACATCAAAATGCCTCCCACTCCTGCCTGAGAATAGGAGTCTGGGATTTGGGAGCTTAAATTATAACCAGAAGTGGCCAAAGTGATTATCCCTGTACCTAGATAAAATGCCATTATGTAAAATGCGCTTCAGACACATTAAAGCCCTATACATTTGGCCAAGGGGGATATACGATCCGAATAGGGAGTGATTATTCAAATCATAAAAATTTGTTAGAATTTACTCTGGTTAACTGACTCATCGTTGGGGTTTACAAAATGCTCTATGTGGGGCTGACAGCGGTATAGGTACTTACTCCAGAGATATTTTGTTCTTTCCAGAACATTCATCAAGAAGCATTCCTGGGCCAGAAACTAAATTTAGCTGGTGGGGAGGGGTCGATACAGTGATGGATCAGATTGGGTCTCTTCCTTCAAAGTCTTTACACTCTGGTAAAGAAGGTGTGTTATACACACTCTCAGAGGTTCTCAGATAGGGGCAATTTTCCCTCCACCACCCTCACCTCAGGGAGTTTTGGCAATACCTGGAGACATTTCTGGTGATCAGAGCTAGAAGTAGTGGTGCTACTGGCATCTGAGGAAAAGAGGCAAATGATTCTCAACATTCTACAATGCACAGGGCAGCCCCCCACAACAAAGAATTACCTGGTCTGAAATGTCATTAGTGCCAAGGTTGAGAAACCCTTAACTAGTGACAGTGCCTAGAACAAAGGGCTTGTTGGTTGATGGATTAATTGGTGTTGGTGCACCTGGTAAATGGCCTTCATGCCAGTGATTTTAAAATTGCATCTGTGCCTACCCCATTATAACTGTTAGAAATCTTTTGAATAAATGAGTACATTTAGACAGGTATTAAACAAAGCATGAGACAAAGTGTCAGTAGGCAAAATGAGTGATAATTTAGAGTGAATTGTTAACTCAAGAGGACAAAAATTTTCTAGCATAATGCCACCATATAGTAACTGCTCGGTGAATGTGAACTGAACATATTTAGATAACCTTGCCACACTCATTTGCTTAAAGCTTAAGGTGCACAATATTGAAGGATCTTATCTTTAAAGCAGTTTTGGCAGTAGCCTTTCTTCCTGGAAATACTTCACTATAGAGTACTTGAGTGGCATATTGTACCATAAAGGGATAAAACTATGAATTTTTAATACTATTATAGCATTCAAAATTGTCACTAATTCAAATTGGTCCTTTCTCTAATGCACCTAATTAGTGAATGTTAAGGAAGTGTGACATGTCAAACATCAAATAACTGAGGTGGTCACTTACTGAATGTAGGGAAGGAGGAAGTATTTTGTAAGAGACAAAACATTGATATGATCTAAAGAGAAACGAGAGTATGGAAGAAGTATTTTGAAGTGTGGCCTTAACTTTACATAGAATGTGGGTTCTGCTGCTTATATATAATAAAAGTAAAAACAAGTAGCAGAGGCATGGACTTTGCAACTGTTGCTTGATATGCATAAAACGCCTACAATAAGGGAATGGATAAGTGCCTCTCTTAGTGAAGGATCAAGAAAAATGAAGCTGTATCTTTAAATTAGAATATGTCCATAGAAATATAAGATTTACTTTCTAAGTTTGTTTATACTTCCCCCCTCACAGAAAAATGATCAGGTGGTCTCATGTTCTAGTGTTTATAAGATAAACAGAGCCATTATTGCACGGAAAATCTGTACTTTTGATTAACTAATTATCTTCAATTGTGATTATGTGGGTTACCAAGGAAATATTGGCTTTCTTCTTCCACCTATTCGACCTGTATCTTCTCAACGTAAATTGGTGAGTAAGTCAGGAAATGGCATCTAATTTTGTTTTAACGTTAGTCAAATGTAAGTAGGAGGAAAGAGCTATCATTAAAATTTTAAATAGACGTAACTGGGATAATCTGCCATTTGGATAATCAGTATCAATGTTCCCTGACTTTAACAGAGATAATGGAGGCCACTATGTCTTCGATTTTTGCAACATAAAAGGAGCGAAATTTCCTTCAAGTTTGAAAATTCCCAGTTAAATCTTTTTTCCCAAAGTGGCTTTAATGAGGTATGTTTAGGAGTGAGGGAGGGGGAATTTAACTCAACTTTGCATAAAGAAACAAAAATTATTTCACCTCTGCAGGAGAAGGAATCTTATGGGGGTAAATTAACTAATGGATGAATAAAATTAAAAGTGACATATTTTTTTAAAAGCATCAAATGCTAGAAAATTTAAAGAATAAATTTTGGCTCAGGGGAATATTTAGTATTCTCAGAAAAAGGCATCACCAGTGAAAACAGATCTTGATGTGACATGTAACAACCGACCTAGCCCTGGCACTGGCCAATCAAAATAGATGTCCAATTAAGCAGAATGGACAGTTGGTCAAAAACGACTGGAATGGCCAAACTAGTATGTACCAGCTAAATGTCAACCCTGTGTATTTTATATGGCCATGAAACTCAGTAGAACGTTGATTAAATACCTGCTAATTTCTATTGAACTCATCTTCTTAAAATTGCTTATGGACTGAGAAGTCTTACTCCCTTCACTTCTTTTCATCACTATAAAAAATTAGGTTTGGGGTCTCTTTAACCATCGTCAGTAAGACCACCCTTCATTGCCTGAATGCAAATATCTTTAAAATTCTAAAATATCTCAGGGCACCTGGGTGGCTCAGTGGGTTAAGCCGCTGCCTTTGGCTCAGGTCATGATCTCAGGGTCCTGGGATCGAGTCCCGCATTGGGCTCTCTGCTCAGCAAGGAGCCTGCTTCCCTCTCTCTCTCTCTGCCTGCCTCTCCACCTACTTGTGATTTCTCTCTGTCAAATAAATAAATAAAATCTTTAAAAAAAAAATTCTAAAATATCTCGGGGCGCCTGGGTGGCTCAGTGGGTTAAGCCACTGCCTTCAGCTCAGGTCATGATCCCAGGGTCCTGGGATCGAATCCCGCATCGGGCTCTCTGCTGAGCGGGGAGCCTCAGTCCTCCTCTCTCTCTCTGCCTGCCTCTCTGCCTACCTGTGATCTCTGTCTGTCAAATAAACAAATAAATTCTAAAAAAAAAAAATCTAAAATATCTCTTATTTCCATGTCTGGAATGATATTCCCATAAAATCTGTGATGGTTATTTTTAGATGGTGAATGGGTGATAGTTGGGTCGATGGAACCCAGATTACACAACGATGAAAAAGTGATTCCTAATCTGCTACCCTTTACAAAATCAACTATTTTTTAATCTCTGTTACTCATCCAGGATCCCCTACTCTCAAACAAATAGAACCCTTTAGCATCTGCGAGAAATGTGAGGAGAGTATTTTTTTCTTTTCTTCCTTGCCTTCTTTTGTGTTGCTTAAATTTTTTTCAATGATTTTTTAAAATAATTGAATAAATAAAAATAACCAATTTTAAGTCTCTCTATTCTATTTATTTAGCCAAAATTATAGTTTGGAGTCTTCTATTCTATTAGCTAATTGATTTTCTGAATTTGCTTCCCCAAACTCAACACGATTTTCACTTTTTTAGGACCAAATTTTTAATGGATTTATTTTAATTCTGGCTGGTTAACATATAGTGTTGTATTAGTTCAGGTGTGCAATAGAGTGATTCAACACATCCACACATCACCTGGTGCTCATCATGACAAGTGCCCCTCTTAATCCCAGCACCTATTTCATCCAACCCTTCACTTCTGGTAGCCTTTAGTATATTCTCTATAGTTAGGAGTCTGTTTCTTGATTTCTCTCTCCCTCTCTCTCCTTTTCCTTTGCTCATTTGTTTTGTTTCTTAAATTCCATACATGAATGAAATCACATGGTATTTGTTTTCCTCTGACTTATTGTACTTAATTAACATAATATCCTCTAACTACATCCATGTTGTTACAAATAGCAAGATTTCATTCTTTTTATGGCTGAATAATATTCCATTGTGTATGTGTATGTATATATATGCCACATCTTCTTTATCTATTCATCAGTTGGACAGTGGACTGCTTCCATATCTTGGCTATTGTAAATAATGATGCTATAAACAGGTGGCACGGAGGGCATGTATCCCTTTGAATTATTTGGGTAAATACCACTTTCATAACCTCCCATAGAGCCAATGTGAAAAGGCAGGATATCAAACTGTTTCCAGAGGACACACTATCTTTGAGAGATTTTCTTTTGTCATTTTTGTTCTTTGTGTTGTCACATTTAGTTGTTTCATAATACTGCTAAACTCTTCAATTTCCTTTGAAAGGAGTATTGCCATATGTATAATTTAGGTAACTTGGGAACACATTGCTCAGTGGAGATGGTATTTGTAAGTGTTGGAAAGATCCCCGGATAAAATAATCTCAGAAATTTTCCTTTGTTGTACACGTGTCAGAGTGACAAAGAGGGGGGATGGATTCGGGAGAGACTTGGGAACTACTGTGAAATCGAGGCTTACAAATTCTTTATACAATTTTCCTTTTTAGAGTCTGATTCTCATGGTGTGATGGGACACCATGGACTAATAAAAATTCCAAAATGTCTTTAAGCCAAATGGTTCAGCCTCTTCATATTTCTCATGGATTCTAAAGGGTTATTTTTACTTGAGACTGGGGGGTCCTGGATCAGTAACAGAAATTCGAAAATCGTTGGATTTTTTAAAGGGTAGCAGATGAAGAATAACTTTTTAAATTTTGCATTGTGGTGTAATGTTTGTGCTCTAGCTATCCATCGATCAGTACAGAAGTGTAAAAAAGTCAGACATTTTTGTCACTGCAAAGTTTCAAGGTCAGACTGGATGACTATCAGGTATGCTTTAGAAAAGACATTAAAAGAAAACTTGACTCATGTGACCTCTCAATTCCTTTCATCTTTAACTACTGTGCTCTGAAGTTTACCTTCTGATCTTATGATGATGATCTTATAGTGATCTGATCTTGTGGTGATGCTTCATATCAAGGACATATGTGTTTTCTGACTACCTTCCTCACTTTGCCTTCAACCAAAGCTTCTTCAAGGAAAGGAAGTGGGTGGGAGAGCAGTCCTAGGAGAGCTGGAGCTGTCCAGCAGTGGAAGGCATTGCCCACACTCTAGGTACCAAGCAATGAGACTTACGGCAGGTTGGAGCAGGGCTTTGGCGAGGCCACCTTTGACCACGAAAGGGACATGCATGCATGCCTGTAGCAGAAGTATTGCATATGCTTATTCATCCTCATCCCAAGGAGATCTTTCCTGTTTTCTCTATTGCTTTTGATTTAAAATAAGGTCAACAGTCTTTTGAATTGTGTAGGGAAGAAAGTACAAGGGGTAGGTCGAAGATTTGAAGAGGACAGAAGGCAAACATAGGACTATTACATTGTACCAGCAGGCTTTCAGTTTGTTAATTTTGAACTATTTAGCCAAACACATACACACACACACACACACACACACACAGTAAACATGCTCTATCAGTAGATGGGGTCAGATCTATAGCAGCTTCATTATTTATATTTTGCAATCAGTAATACAGTTACTGTAGCGCGCCATTTGAAAAAAAAAATTTGTGGTGAGTATTACCTTGTAAAGGCTTTCCAGAATATACAGCTAAGAAACTTAGAATTTATATAGAATCTATAGCTAAGAAAATTCAAAATTAAAGTTAATCCCTCCTTAAAACGCTGCTCAGTCTTTCTCTAAGTAGCAGATGAATTCACTTTGATGTGTGTCCACTTGATTGAGATGATGATGAATGATGTAAAAATATTTAAGCATGTATATAATTGTTTTTAATAAGTGGCTGGATACCTAGCCCTTATTTCCTTATATTTTCTTCTAAAAGGAAGGATCAATGTTTCCACAGATATCCTAGATTTGAGAAGAAAGAACTTTGAGGAAACATCTCCTCCAGCTCCCTTATACTGGGTAATTAAATCATAACCCAATTTTATAAGTGAAACAACTGAACGTGTTGAATTGCTCTGAGTTTTTTTAAAACAATTTTTAACTTTATACAATAACACATATTCACTGTAGAAAATTTGAGAATTAAAAATACACACACAGATAAAATAAAAATCATCCTGGGGTAACTATTGTTTACATAAGTATACATATATGATACATAAGTATCATCATATATGTATTTCATGTTCAATATTCTTTGAGAAAAAAAGAGAAGGCAAAGTGGAAGAGCTGTTGGTCCATCTGACCGAAGCCCGGAATCAGTGTCTAGGTATTTTTAACCATCTTCTTTAACATGTCCCTACCCTTGGATCTAATCTGACAATAGATTATAAACAAGGTGCCAAGTTCCCTATTTAGAAAATAACACTAGGGCTGTAGGCAATTCCTTACCTTTATTTTCCTGAATAGAGACCCAAGACATTGTAAGGGAAATATGATACTGCAAACATGGCTTTATTTTTGTGAGGTAACACTGGAGGTCCCCATGTTGGCAGCTGCAAAGGCAGTCACATGCTCAACAGAGCAAAGAGTCCTACAAAGGAAGAAGTTAACTTTAGCTTTGAAAATCCTTTTATCCTCCATGATTTTGATGGCTTTAAATTTGTCACCTGAAGGCGATATTAACATAATCGTCTGCATTTCAGCTAATGAATGCACCTGCTTCTAAGACTTTATTTTAGCAGTTTTAATGAGCTCTTCAAAAGAGTTTGCTTGGACTTACTGCACGGCTAGAGAAATAGCAGCTGTAAGCAACTAACAACACATTCAGTATTTGAATCAAGCTCTGTGAAGTTGTTAAACTTGAGAAGGAGCCTCTATCCATCTGTCTGTGATAAGGAGAATGAAGCTGAGATGTGGCTGTGATATTTGGTGAAAGCACTAGCATATCTGGGGCTGGCCAGAGGACGTCTTTCCCTGCTTGGCCATAAAATATGGATCCCAGGCAGTTCACTGAAGCTCTCTATATCCCAGTTTCTCATGTTTATAATAATGGTACCTATCCTATAAGCTTGTTGTAAAAGTGAAATGCCTCACCTGTTGAAAGCACTCAATTATGCTTAATTTTATTATAAGTATTATGTTTATTACTAAATAGATGTGACTGTAAGTCAATCAATCAAATTCTATTTGGTTGGCGATAGGTTGTAAGATGGTTCTTCGGTGAATAATTGCTCATTAAAACATAGGGGGGAAAAAAAACCCAAACCGATCTCTTATGTTTAAGGAATCAGGAAGTTTATTTCAATGCCAAATCACGCCTAAACCCCACAGTGAAGATTTTTGAAACAGAAGATGTCAACCAACCTTTAGAAGTCTAAGTTCCTAAATAATCCAAATGTAAGCCATTTCTAAATATTATGCAGATGCTAGGGTACTAGAATAATTATTTACTTTTAATATATATTTTAATACTTATATTACCAAATTCATTTCACTCTTATACTTATTTCAACATCACATTTTCATGCTGGGAATCTCCCTGCTCCTTTTTTCCCGTATGTTCCTCTGTATACTTTAATTTGAAACGTAGTAATAACCCATTCAATGCTCAGTTGAATGGAAAACAAAAAATAGGACAAATGTAGCATTAAAGATACATACAGCAGATCAGTTGGAGTTAACACTGGGAATAGAGATGCCACAGATTTTTAATCCCCCCCCCCCCCCCTCAGTAAAATAGGTAGCACAGAGGTGCGCTAGGTGTTAAGAAATGGAAATTTTTTCCTATTTCTTTTTTATTTTATTTCAGTAAACGTGAAACAATTACCTGGCTGAGATGGAAGTAATTTATTTCCCAGATTCCTTTTCCCCTTTACACCACTGTGGCCAACAGTCTTCCCTCAATAATTAGAGCTAGTCCCCTGGTGTTTCACCCCCACATGTCACAATGCTAGGGAATCACTGAGGAAACCAGACCAGCATAGGAGTCCTCACCACCTTATTTGTTATAGGGGTTTCTCTGGAAAGGCGTAGCATTCTAGAAACCACCAACTCCAGCCTGCTGAGTCGGCAGCCTTCTGGTAACTGTTTGCATCCCAACGTTTCAAAAGATCCATTTTATTCTGACTTGCATGAAGCATCTTTCCAGAAAGCATTCAGTTCTACTCTTAGACCCTAGCTTTGTAACCTAAGAAAATGACCCCAAGGGAGCTCACCTCTGGCTGCCCTTTGATTCTGTTTTGCTGTGGAAGGCAAGTTGACCTCATTGTAATGAGGTTTGTTTATGGTCTGGCTATACACCGCGTGGTCCTCAGAAGGGCAGCATCAGCACCACCTGGGAGCCTGTTAGAAACACGGAGTCTTGGGCCCCACCCCAGAGCTATCAAATCAGAATCTGCATCTTAACAAGATTTCCAGGTGATTTATATGCATGTTTACATTTAAGAAGTAGTGGTCTGAGGAATCTGCCTGAGATTCTTTCTGCAGCAATACAACTCACCATCTCCTGTTCCAAAGTTGTATTCATCCACACTTTCCACTTCCAGTCTCTACACAGACTTCTCTGCAGTGCTCCAGAGCAAACTATCTCTATTTTGGATGAGTTCCCACCCGGTGGGTACTGTACTGATCTGCATTTCTATGGTTCGGGTCAAATGTGTATACAGCCCAGCCTACAACTAGCCAACTATACCCATTCTCCTGCAAGTCATCTTGCCCTCCTTATTCCCACAGCTGGAGTGTTACCATGTTCATAAATTATTGTTAAAGAAGGAAATTACCAAAAGAAAAAAAAATAGTCTCCATAAACCTGCATAGTTTAGAGCTAAAGAATATGTTAAAATTTTCCATCGTGGAAATTTCCCAGCTACTGGGCTCTTTAGATTTTTTTTTTTTTTTTTCAGAGCTGCAAGCAAAGAATGGAAATTTCCAATTGCAGCATCAAGGGCTGCTGTTCTGCTGACTGTCTTGCTCAGCCAGGGTCATCTGCTTCTCTAAGACATCAAGGAATGCCAAGGTAGGTTTGAGAGAACACACACACTTCCTCTGCAGGAAGGAAGGAATGTCTTTGTGTGGCCTCCAAGCTGTAATAAGGAGCGGGGGGAGGTGACATGCCCTGCTCCAACCACCTGAGTGTGAATTTTGTTGATCGTTACCACCTATCAGCAGCTTATCATATTTGACAACTTTCCAATGGCAGCTGGCTGGAAGGTCTTTTTTTTGTTTTTGTTTTTGTTTTTGTTTTTTAAGAAAATCCTAAGGTGGGTGGGAGATGCAAAGAGAGGAAAGAAACCAACATTTATGGAGGTCTACCCTCCTAAGCACTCTGCCAACTATTTTATATATGTTATATCATTTAACCTTTATGTGATCTGCCGAAGGTTAACTTCTGATTTCCTGAACCCAAATTTTGGAAGCTTCATTTGGGAAGCTCTACCTCTCCCCAACCCTCCCAGAAACCAGTCATCCACAAGCATCCTGACGGGCTCCTCTCCATCTCTTCAATAATAACACTCCAGTTCCTTTTCACTCTATTGAAATTGACATGTATTTCCATTCACAGCTGATCCCGAAGTCTCAGTCAACAGGCGTCCCATAGTTCCTTAAATCCTGTTTTGTTCCTCCCCATGTCCTGTTGCCGCTACTACAGAAGTCTGATGGTGGCAATTTCATGGAAGACCACGGGTAAAGCCATTGGCTTCTTGAGGACTGGCTCCAGGTCAGAAAGGACGTTTTCAAACCTAGGTTGTGTGGCTTTTCTGGGTGGGTTGGCCATTTTGATTTTGGTCTTTAGTCATTTGTTTTTGATTTTTAGGGGATTCTGAATGACTGTAAGGACCAAGGGCTACATAGGTTTATGCTCTTCTTACCTACAACCCATGGTACCAAGAAAAGAAGAGTTAAGGAGGATTTCTGACATCCACTGTTGCTATTTATGCTAATTATTTATTGAGGCAAGTTTGGTAGTAAGGTAGATATTCCAGCAATTAAAAAAAAAAAAGTTGTGACACGGCTAGTGAGTTAAAAACAAATTTATTCCCTATCTGTATTTTTTATCACATCCGTATCCATAGATAGCAATGTCATCTTTGAATACGGTGACCAATTTTAGTGCCAACCCAAATCAGAAGTGGACTGGAATGGGAATGGTCAGTGGCAATATTATAGGTCTGTTTAGGCTTTAGTTTAAAAGCTAATATTTAGGTTACTCATTGGTTACTTCTCTAATAATGATTTTGCTTATTCCATTAATCCATTAAAATGGAGTCTGATTCCTGGGTGAAATTTGTCAAGTGGCATTTTATTTTATTTTATTTTAAAGATTTTTATTTATTTATTAGAGAGTGATACAGTGAGAGAGAGTATGAGAGGCAAGAAGGTCAGAGGGAGAAGCAGACTCCCCATGGAGCTGGAAGCCTGATGCGGGACTCGATCCCGGGACTCGATCCCGGGACTCTGGGACCGTGACCTGAGCCAAAGGCGGTTGCTTAACCAACTGAGCCACCCAGGCGCCCCCAGTCAAGTAGCATTTTAATATGGGTCTGGGTCTTCTATGATATGTACCATAGCTCTGACAGACTTCTTTCTACTCCTCTTCCGCATTTGTCACTAACTAGAAGATATTGGTCCTCTTAGTTGAAGACACTGATGACTTCTACCTGTCGGAAGGGCTAAATTATTGTCTGATGACTTTTCTTTTCCACTTTAGACCACAGAGAAGACTTTAAAAAAATATATTATGGTTGGAATATATGCTGGTCTAGATGCTATTTGATTGACTTCAATCATGGCCCCAGTTATCTCCCTTCTGTTTCTCTACCCTTGACAACATGACTTTTCTGCAATTTACACCAAGAGTTAGAGTCCATTCCCTGGCTCCTTAAATTTGGGCTGGGTTTGACTTGCTTCGGCCACTAGAATGCAACAGATGGAATAGTGTGCCTCTTCTGAGCTAAAGCCTCAAGTGTGAGCTTCCATTTTCCTTCTTGGAACCCACCATGGCTACTCTTCTAAGCCTACACTAACCTGTTGGGGGATGAGAGATCATGTGGAGTAGAGATGAACCATCCCAGCTGAGGCCATCCCAGCCCAGCCAGCCCAGAGCTAACATACCAACTCACCACAAATGCATGAGGAAGCCCACCAAGATCAGCTGGGCCCAGCCTAGAGTCTCAAAAACACTCAACCAACTCAGAGTCTCACGAGAAATAGTACATTGTAGCTGTTTTAAGCCACTACATGTTCAAGTGGTTTGTGAAGAGACAGCAGGTAACAATAAGGGTGTCCAATTCCCTTCTTCTTCTTCTTCTTTTTTACCCCCTCACTGCCAGGAGCTTAGAGTCAAATCTTGAAGGCCAGTCACAGAATCTGTGTTTATTCTTGTACACATATTTATGGAGCTCTTTATGGCTAACATATTTGCAATGCTCTCTCTTCTTGGCAGAGAATTTTAAAAATTTAATAACCTATTGTTTGCTGTGTTGGTTCTAAACCAACTCAATCTTCTGTCTTAAATATCAGCTGATTTCTCCTTAACATCCAATTAGAAGAGATGACCCTAGAGCTAGATTAGCAAATGTTTTTTGCAAAGAGCCAGCTAGTAAATATTTTACGCAGTGCAGGCTGTACAGTGTCTGTCACAATGCTGCTGTTAAATACTGCTAAGGCGGCTGTGGACTAACATGTAAACAAATGGGCATGGTTGTATTCCCAAAAAAACTTAATTACAAAAACAAGCAGTGAATAGGATTTGGCCCTCAGGCCATAGTTTGCTAACCCTTGATCTAGAGAATCTATGTTACTCTGCAAAAACAGTTTTATCTATACAATGATCCCAACAACTTAGTGGTTAATTCAGCTCCATCACTTTGGAAAAACAGAAAAATGAAGTCACTTCCCTTCCTCCACTGGTAGACAAGAAGGGGCTGACTATGGAGCTGCCCGCTGTATGGAGACTAATAGCATTTGTACCAAGGCAAGCACTATGCTGAACAATGTCAAATTCACCAGCCACTTAGTCGGGGACTGGTTATCTAGTCAACGCTAAAGGCCAGGGTGACGTAAGCCATGCCTCATTTGTTTTGTTTCATTTCCCAGCGTCCAATCTCAAATACTCATTTAACAAACGCACGCTGTATACGACAAGGACGGGACTCTGGTCGTACTTGCCTACTTGGAGTTCCCTGAATGTATTGTGCTATTTCACGGCTCTCTAGTTCTGCACACAATGTTCCTTCTGCCTAGAACACACTTAGCCCTCTTCTCTTACTGGCTAACACCCACTCACTGATCAAAACGAATCTCAGTGATACTGCCTCTTGGAAGACTTCCCTAAGTGCGCCACCCTCAACCTCCAGTCCACGCGCAAAGTCTCAGCATTTATTCTACCAAATTAATAATGAAAATAGCTAATAACGCCAGGTGCTTCCTTTGTGGCAGGGACTGTCAAATTGTCACGTAACTGAAATGATTGGTATCCTTCCCCATTTTCCTGATCCAATCATACATTCAAACACATTGATTGAGTACCTCTGTATGCTAGGGGCAGAAGAGAAATAAAACCCAAGGCTCTAATGGAGAGTGTAGGCCCAGTGAGGGCACAGACCGTATCGTATTTGTTTTTACATCTCAACATGTAGTCGTGTCTAGGGCAGAGGTTTCACGTTAATAATTAGAAGTCGGAATGCAGGGGCACCTGGGTGGCTCAGTCTTTAAGTGTCTGCCTTCAGCTCAGGTCATAATCCCAGCGTCCTGGAATCAAGCCCCGCATCAGGCTCCCTTTCCGCAGGGAGGCTGCTTCTCCCTCTGCCTGCTGCTCCCCCTGCTTATGTTCCCTCTCTCTCTATCTCTCTTTGTCATAAATAAATAAAATCTTAAAAAAAAAAAAGAAGAAGAAGACCAAATGTATGAAAACAGCAGACGCTTATATAGGGCATGATATATGCTGGGCAAGGTTCTAACATGGGGGATTGAAGGCACACAGCGTTTTTAACTAATGTGCCCATCAGGTCACAAAGCTAGTATGTGACAGAGCTGGTTCTAGAATCCATGTTCATAACCACTGGGTGAAAAGAAAGCCTGAATGACTCAGCAAAAATCTATGCCACTTCTGAAAAACTAATTCAATGGCTGCTTCTGTGAAGGGCAGGGGTGGTTCAGCACTAGCTGCTCTGGGATTGGGCTTCAGAGTCAGACAGAACGGGTTCACATTTGCTCTCCAGTGCTCAGTGTGGTTGGATGCGTTGACTGTGGCTCCGATGCATACCCTCACATTTGCGCAAAGCACATTAGGGTTGATTTCTCACTCGCATTTGGTATCTCCCACACCCTCTCCCACACCCTCTCCCACACCCTCTCCTCCTTACAGGTGGGCAGGCATCAAGCCTTGAAGAGTGACCCCAGCACTGCGGTGCCATGTGAGAGCCATCCAGATTCATCGATGCTGGCCGACTCCAAAGGACACTTAAGCAAATTAGCACTTTGAAGAAGACTGCACAGGAGAGTCCATAATGCCAGTCCATCTGGATAACCATGAGCGTTATTTTTAAAGGATGGCTATGAGACACTCATTGCTGGTTTTGGAAGTCCCCAAGGAGCCTCTCAGGGAATACGCCACTCAATGGGGGAGACACAGACAATGACTGGCCTACAGCTGTCCCTGAGGACAGGTTTACTCTGCTGAAAAAGAAAGAACAGATATTTCCCATAGAATTTTGCTTCTGAAGCAAAAATGCATTTGGAAAGTTTTAGGTTTGAGCATCAGAACATCAGGAAATGAAAGTGCTCACAGATTCCCTGCAGATCTTTGAAGTCAATGGTTCCTCGGAAGGTGGAACAAATGTGCCCATTCTCCTGCCTCTAGGCAGTTTTCTTAAAAAATTTCAATTCTTCCACTTTTTTCCCATTGCAGTTAGGTAAATAGGAGGAGGCAAAGAGGCACTTTGCTTTGTGGCCTCTGTTGATGGCCTAGAGGATCTAATGAAGGTGTGCCTGGGCCAAGCTTCTACAAGCTTCCGGTTCTCACTGGAGGCTCAACAGAAGCTAATAGGAATTCAGCAATTTAAGAATTGGCTCTTACGAGCAACCATGTGTCACTGGGGAGCTGGGCAAGATTGTATCTGCAAGTACAGGATAGCGTATGAGAAGATATTTTCTTCTTCTTTCTCTTCTACAGGCTTTCCTCCCAGTCCAGCATCAATCATGGGACTTCTCCGGGAAAACATGTATTGCCTGGCTGGAAGACTTGAGAAGCATTTGGTTGACCAGAGTTCTTGGGCACCTACAAATGCAGGTTTTGGTGCTTGGGTAGATTTTATCATTTAAAACAACCCAAATGTTATTGTAGGTATAGCCCATTTCATATAGTTTAATGCTTAATAATTCTTTGCTTCTTTTCTTATGTAAAATTTATATTTTCCCATCTAGATCATAAACTCGCTGAGGGCAGGGATCATGCCTTTACTTCTTTTCAATCCCCCACAGGACCAAACACACAGGCTAGAGAAGCATAACACTGGGTGGTCAACAGGGAATGACCACAGGATGGTGTCTGGAGACCTGTGTGGTTTCTGTGCCCCCTGCCCCACCTAGATAGTGTAAGACCTTCAGGAAGCACTTAGGTTTCTGAGATGCGATTTCTTGATCTTAAAGAGTGCCCCTACTTTCCTTACTGTTTTTTGGGAGGATTAGGTAAGACCATGCATGTGAAGGTATTTTGTAAACCAAGATTTGCTAGCTTTAAAGTGAGAATAGTCATCAGGAGAGGCATTTAGTAAATATCTGATTAATTTGTAAAGATAAAAACTGTCTCCCCTTCTTCCCTATATCTAGTTCTTGAGGGGTTTTGTTTCTCCCTCGATGCATGAGAGTGACAGATCATTGCCCTAAGCCCAGGTCAGCTAAGAAGAAAATGAAGAGGCAGCACCTTATATGAGAAATTTTGCGAAGATATGACACTATGAAACAGACTCAGAATGGTTCATTATTTATAGTCTTTATTTTCTACTTGTTCTTAGTAAAGAAGGCAGTCTCTCTGTAGTGACAGAATTCTATACCGTCCATGAGAAAACTGTCCTTTCAAACATGGTTATTCCTCAAATGCTTCTGTAAGATATAAAATTTAGTCACATTTTTTTTTTCCACTTAACCCATGAAAGTTGGATGAGCCCACTGTTTTCCAAATTCCATCACAGAGTACCCACTGCAGGCCTAAGACTTGGGGTTGAAGAATTTTGTCAATACACTGAATCCAAGCCAATTGTGAATTCCATTAATGAACATATTTATGATGCCCTTTTTATGGGGCATAAAAAGAGGAAACTGTTTCAGAATTAATCGATCCAGAACAGTTTTCAGAAACCTTATTTCTTTTCTTTTTAAAACTCATTACAGAAAGTTTCAAGCACACCCAAAGGCAGAAGAGTAGTAAAAAGGAACCTATCCTTATTGGACCTGTCATCCAGCTTCAACATAAGGCCAATCTTGCAAATCCTCATTTTTAATCAATATTAGTAGCCAATAAAATTAAACTCACACTACATGCAGATACATTTTAACATTCAAATCTCATGTTTATTTATCTATAGTTTCCTAAAATACTTGTATTTTCATCAGACACTCATCTTTCTTATTCTTGTATCTCTCTCACTTCTCTTGAGGCTGAAGGGGGGCTAGTTCCTTACAAAGTCCATACTAGAGGGAAAATACTTAACGAGAGGAGAAGGTGGGACATTCTAAATTTAAATTTAAATTTAAATAAATAAATTTATAAGTAATTTATTAATTATTCTCTATCTGTGACATAGTGCCTTGACCCTTTTGACTAAAGTGTTGCAGGAAAATAGTGATAATGGGAAAGGAGTCACTTCTGGCAACAGAACTGAGTCTTTGTCCTTTTGCCCCAGTGATATAATAGTGAGTGACAGAATGAGGGGTCAGTCCATTCTTGATCCTAAAGAGTGAGAGAGAGAGCCTCAAGACAAATATTATAAACCACATTCAAGGCTGAGCATTTCTTGTATGTAATACATTGTTTATTAGATATATATAAAAATTTTTGCAGAGTACAAATAGTTCGCTGTATAGAATTATTATGTGCTAAGAGTCATCAAAATGCATACCCATTTGTGGCCAAATCATACCCCTAGGCAATCTAAAATAATAATATATTTTTTTAAAGAAGTAAGTTAGGGGCATTGGGTGGCTCAGTCAGTTAAGCATTTGCTTTTGACTCAGGTTATGATCCCAGGTCCTGGAATTGAGCCCCACATTGGGCTCTCTGCTCAGTGGGGAGCCTGCTTCTCCCTTTCCCTTTGCCTACTACTCTGTCTACTTGTGCTCACTCTTTCTCTCTCAAAAAAAAAAATAAATAAAGCCTTTTTAAAAAATAATAAAAAAATAAAGAAATATGTTGGAATGATGAAGTTGGGTAGAAGTTATATGGCTTTAACAAAACTTTGGTTTCTTCTTTTACGTTGTTCCCCATGATAAAACAGCAAAATTCCTACCTAGATGGTAATACTTGCACCATTTGCTTAATTTTAACATGCTCAGTTGCTCTTGGGAGAAAGTATACTGCTGTGGCATGAAGCAGAAGGTATAATTTGAAGCCAGACTAGAGAAAAAAGCTCCTTTTAGAAGTAATGTATTCATGAAAAGGTGAAAGTATCAAAAAAGGCTTAATAATTTCGCCAAGTAATCTAAAGCTAAATTTTGTATGCAAGTTCCTTACAGAACTATAACAAACTTTGTAGAACTCGAGCCTTCCATGGAAAAAGGTTTTAAGACTTCTTTTAAAACCAGTGTGATGGGAATCTCCCGCCACGGATTGTACTGCCGTCTTACTATTGTTGTTTGCTTTATCACTCATGAGAACTTGTTTTGCATCCAGTGAAGACATAGAGAAACGTAAGGATGAATACTTATAATTTGTTCCCATGTGGACTTTCAAAATCCAGGATAATAGCTTTTCTTTTTCCTTCAATAATTAGACTCTGAAAGGAATCTGGAAAGCGCTACACACAGGAGTGGTGTTTGGTCGAAACAGGGCTCCTTTCCAGCTCTGCTTGAGTTCGTTGCTGTCTATGTGTGATATTGAAGGGAATGAGGAACATAAACTTCCTTAATTATTACATGGTGCCAATGACCTTCCTCTACTTTTGAAGAAATAAATTGCATTTCTTCCTTAGTATGTTCACAACGAATCTCTGAGATACAGGGATATGGTTATTCAGTCAGGAAAAAAAAAAATAATTATTTAAGAGAACTAAGCACTTCATGTGAAAACTTTCAACATAACAGAGGGGAGGGAAATAACTCTTAAAATAAAATCAAGCCAGTAAACCTAAAAAAAGGGGAGATAAGGGGGAGAAAAAAAAAAACAATGAAACATTATAAGGAATAATAAGAAAAAGAAAAGAATAAAAATAAATATATCCATTACCATAAAAATTAAGAATTGAATTTCTCTTCCAAAAGACAAATTTTCTGAATAGGTTGAAAAACAAAACAAAGCCTTGTATACGAAATTCACTTCAAGGGGCTCCTGGGTGGCTCAGTGGGTTAAAGCCTCTGCCTTAGGCTCAGGTCATGATCCCAGGCTCCTGGGATGGAGTCCCGCATTGGGCTCTGCTCAGCGGGGACCCTGCTTCCTCCTCTCCTTCTGCCTGCTTCTCTGCCTACTTGTGATCTCTCTCTCTATGTCAAATAAATAAACAAAATCTTAAAAAAAGAAAGAAAGAAAGAAAGAAAGAAATTCACTTCAAATTAAGTGACAGGGAATGTTTGAAAATAAATGATTGGGTAGATATATGTCAGGCAAATCCAAAACCAGGAATGACAATATTAATATCAAATTCAAGGCCAAAAGCATTTCATAGGAACAAGAGGATAGAATGATTAAGAGCAGGGTGGCAGAGATTGCTAGATGCCTGTGCTATCCTTGCCCATAGCCTCTTTCACCCTCGCTAACAAAACCTCAATTTATTTTGGCACAGCAAAGTGTAGAGATAAAAACAAATTAATTTTCCCATCCTCTTTTACAATGAGGGGTAGACAGTAACTTGTAAGCAGAAGTTAGTGGGTGGGGCTACAGACATCTAATTAAGCTGGAAGCTACTCCTTTCTACCTTCTTCTTTTCCTCTTTCATGACTGGAATATA